>NW_028181429.1:60000-187500 GCF_964211825.1 Aythya ferina
CCTCTCTCCACAGCTCTGAGCTCGCGGCTCGCTGCTGCTTTTCTCCGGCGACTCGCACGCGCGAGACCGCTTCTCGCTCGCCGGCGGGGAGGGTAGCTGGCTCGGCAAACCGCTGGCGGCTACCGCTCCGCACAACCCACGCCCGAGCCGACGCCACCGCCGACGCCGCGCGCCCCCTTCTCGCGCGCCGGCTCTCCAAGCCCCAAGCGCTCGCTCGACACCGCTGGCGGAGCAGAGTCCTCACTCTCTCCTATAGACGGACACAAAAGTCATTGCCTCACAAGCGGCGCACGTCCTTTTCCAGCCTACCGCGGCGAGGCAGCCGAGCGCAACCGACTTTTACCTCGACCTAACTGGAGGCACAGAGAAACAGCGACGCCTACCACCCCTTCCGAGCCGTGGCACGACCTGCTAGTCTACCTCCAGCCCCACGGCGGCCTTCCAAGTCCCGTCGGACACGCGGTAGACCTGGCCGCCGTTCCCTCCGCCCGACCGGCGGCTATTTCCTCCGCGAGGGTAGACCTGGCAACCTCAGGGGGACCCGCCGGCCGGGAACCGACGGCGCCGGCCCGCCTTCCTTCGCTTTTCCCGCGGGCCCTTCCGGCACTTTTCCAGCCTTTTCGGGCTTTTTCGCACCTTTCCGGGAATTTCCGACGCTTTCCGCGCCATCGGACCCGCTCGGGAACCGCTCGACCGACCCGCGGACGTGCGCCTTCGCAAACGCGCGCGCGCGCGCGCTCCCGTCGCTGCCGGGCAGACCCCGACGCCGTTCTCGCGGACGGACCTGCAGCGACCCCTACAGGTCGCCGCCGGCTAAGCAAACATGGCGACCGCGGCAGGGTAGACCTGGCGGCCGCAGGAAGCTACGGGGAGACCAGGCGGCCGCGGGACGACGCGGGGACACCAGGCGGCCGCGGCAGGATCGGCAGACGAGGCGACGGGGGGATGCGGTAGACCTGGCAACCTCGGCGGGACGCGGGGAGACCTGGCGGCCGCAGGAGGGCACCGGGACACCTGGCGGCCGCAGGGGGACACGGGGAGACGTGGCGGCAACGGGGGGCACACGGTAGACCTGGCAACCTCAGGGGGACACGGGGAGACCCGCCGGCCGGGAACCGACAGCGCCGGCCCGCCTTCCTTCGCTTTTCCCACGGGCCCTTCCGGCACTTTTCGCACCTTTCCGGGAATTTCCGACGCTTTCCGCGCCATCGGACCCGCTCGGGAACCGCTCGACCGACCCGCGGACGGGAGCCCTCGCAAACGCGCTCGCGCCCGCGCGCCCGTCGCTGCCGGGCAGACCCCGACGCCGTTCTCGCGGCCGGACCTGCAGCGACCCCTACAGGTCGCCGCCGCCTAAGCAAACATGGCGACCGCGCCCGGGTAGACCTGGCGGCTGCTGTCCGCAGCGCTTAGACGAGGCGCCCGCGGCGCCCCGAGGCGGGGAACACCTGCCGGCCGGGAACCAACCCCGCCGTCCTTTCCCTAGCAGGGCTCTGCCTTGCCTTGCTCGGCTTTCATCCGCATTGCTCTGCTCTCCTGTGCCGTGCTGGGCTCCTCTCGGAGACCGTCCCGCGGGTTTTGATGCCGAGTCGATCGCTATAATTACGAACGCATAAACCGTCAGACACAGAACTTGGCCTCCCCGCAGCCCAGCGACCGCTCCCTCGGAACTGGCACGAGGGGGCAGCAGGCCTGCACACCCAGCACGGTCTTTTTTGGGAGTAACAACATGATTCCCACAACTACGCTGGAAGAAAGGCAACAATAAAGAAATAAACAGCTAAAGCAAGACATGGTTCTTGCCCAACGTCACGGTGGACCAGGAGATGTGAAGGAGGCTGGGGAGAGGGCGATCAGGGTACAGCCACTGCCCAAGTCTGGCTGCCACCTGCACACAACACGAGGGCCCTCCGGTCTCCCCCCAACAGGCACTTGGAACCCAAAGGAGGGCTGGCCGCCAGCTCGCTACGTTTGCTTTGCTTCTCTTTGTTTTGCCTTGCTCCGCTTTGCTTTGCTCTTGCTGGCACAGTTTTGCTTTCCCATACCTCCTTTCCTCTGCTGTTCTTGCCCCGGCTTTGCTTTGCTTTGCCTCAGATTCTTTTGCTGTTTCTTTCCTGGCAATGCTTTGCTTTTCCTTGTGCTACGTTCCCTTGCTCTGCTTTGCCTTGCTATGTTTTGCCTTTTCTGGACATGTTTTGCTTTTTTTTTTTTTTTTTTTTTTTTTTTTTAAGTGTTCATTGCATTCTTTTGTTTTCCTTTTGGACCTATCTGATGTGTTTTTAGAGGCCGCGCTTTGCTTTTCCAGGCGCTGGATGTCATTGCTTTTCCCTATGCCGCTAGGTCTTTTCCATAGCAGGGCTTTGCTTTGTCTTGCTCAGCTTTCATCCGCATTGCTCCGCTCTCCTGTGCCGTGCTAGGCTTCCTTTGGAGACCGTCTCACTGATTTTGGTGCTGAGTCGATTGGTAAATTTATGAACGCATAAACCGTCAGACACAGAACTTGGCCTCCCCGCAGCCCAGCCACTGTCCCCTCGGAACCGGCGCGTGGGGGCAGCAGGCCTGGCCGCCCGACATGGTCCATACTTTGTCCCTAGCCATGCGGCGAGCTGGCTTGGGTGGGCCACACTGCTAGTTGTGTGTGTGAGGTTCTCAAAACAGTAAGGAACTACGTGATTCCCACAACTACGGTGGTAGAAATCCACAACAAACAACAACAAAATGTATATATATATATATATAAAACCAGCTAAAGCAAGACATGGTTCTTGCCCGGTGTCACAGTGGACTAGGAGCTGTGAAGAAGGCTGAGGAGTGGGCGATCAGGGTACAACCACTGTCCAAGTCTGGCTGCCACCTGCACACAAAATGGAGCCCTCCGATCTCTCCCCCACAGACACTTGGAACCCAAAGGAGGGCTGGCCGCCAGCTCGCTACGTTTGCTTTGCTTCTCTTTGTTTTGCCTTGCTCCGCTTTGCTTTGCTCTTGCTGGCACAGTTTTGCTTTTCCATACCTCCTTTCCTCTGCTGTTCTTGGCCCAGATTTGCCTCAGATTGCTTTGCTTTTGCTTTCCTGAAAATGCTTTGCTTTTCCTTGTGCTACGTTCCTTTGCTCTGCTTTGACTTGCTCTGCTTTCCCTTCCCTGGCCATGTTTTCCTTGGTTTACCTTTGGTTTACAGACCTGGCACTGCTTTGCTCTTCCTACCCGTGCTGTGCTTTGCCTTGCCTCAAACTGCCTTGCTTTCCTTTGTTTGCTTTGTCTTCCCTGGTTATGCTTTGCTTTTCCTGGTGCTACTTTCCTTTGCTCAGCTTTGCCTTCCTTGGCCGTGCTTTGTTTTGCTTTACGGGGCCATGCTTGCCTGTTTTTACATTTGCCTTGCTCTCTTTTGCCTCACCTGCTCCTGCTCTCATTTCCATTTTCCGGCCATGCTTACCTTTGTTTTGCTTTCCTTTTATTCCTGGCACTGCTTTGCTTTTCCTTTTGCTACTTTCTTTTGTTCTGCTTTGCCTTGCCTGGCCATGCTTTGCTTTGCTTTGCTTTGTATTCCTGGCATTGCTTTGCTTTTCCTTCTCTGCTCTGCTTAGCTTCTCTTAACCCTGCTCCGATTTCCCTTAACTACATGATTCCCACAACTATGGTGGGAGAAATACACAACAAACAACAACAAAATGTAAATACATATATAAAACCTGCTAAAGCAAGACATGGTTCTTGCCGGCTGTCACAGTGGACTAGGAGCTGTGAAGAAGGCTGAGGAGGGGGTGATCAGGGTACAGCCACTGTCCAAGTCTGGCTGCCACCTGTACACAACATGAGAGCCCTCCGGTCTCCCCCCCACAGACACTTGGAACTCAAAGGAGGGCTGGCCTCCAGCTCGCTACGTTTGCTTTGCTTCTCTTTGTTTTGCCTTGCTCCGCTTTGCTTTGCTCTTGCTGGCACAGTTTTGCTTTTTCCTACCTCCTTTCCTCTGCTGTTCTTGGCCCAGCTTTGCCTCAGATTGCTTTGCTTTTGCTTTCCTGAAAATGCTTTGCTTTTCCTTGTGCTACCTTTCTTTGTTCTGCTTTGCCTTCCCTGGCCATGCTTTCCTTTGCTCTGCTTTGATTTACTTTGCCTTTCATCTTTTATTCTTTTTTTTTATTATTATTATTATTTTTTTCATGTTTCTTGCATGATTTGTTTTCATTTTGGACCTGTCTGATGTGTTTTTACAGGCCGTGCTTTCCTTTTCCAGGCCCTGGTTGTCACTGCTTTTCCCTATGCCTAGCAGGGCTTTTCCTTGTCTCGCTCAGCTTTCATCCGCATTGCCCTCCTCTCCTGTGCTGTGCTTGGCTTCTTTTGGAGACTGTCTCACTGATTTTGCTGCGGAGTCGGTTGGTAAATTTATGAACGCATAAACCGTCAGACACAGAACTTGGCCTCCCCGCAGCCCAGCCACTGTCCCCTCGGAACCGGCGCGTGGGGGCAGCAGGCCTGGCCGCCCCATATGGTCCATACTTTGTCCCTAGCCATGCGGAGAGCTGCCAGGTGGGCCACACTGCTAGTTGTGTGTGTGAGGTTCTCAAAGACAGTAAGTAACTACATGATTCCCACAACTACGGTGGAAGAAATCCACAACAACAACAACAACAAAATGTATATAGATATATAAAACCAGCTAAAGCAAGACATGGTTCTTGCCAGCTGTCACAGTGGACTAGGAGCTGTGAAGAAGGCTGAGGAGGGGGCGATCAGGGTACAGCCACTGTCCAAGTCTGGCTGCCACCTGCACACAACATGGAGCCCTCCGGTCTCCCCCTCACAGACACTTGGAACCCAAAGGAGGGCTGGCCGCCAGCTCGCTACGTTTGCTTTGCTTCTCTTTGTTTTGCCTTGCTCCGCTTTGCTTTGCTCTTGCTGGCACGGTTTTGCTTTTCCATACCTCCTTTCCTCTGCTGTTCTTGCCCCGGCTTTGCTTTGCTTTGCCTCAGATTCTTTTGCTGTTTCTTTCCTGGCAATGCTTTGCTTTTCCTTGTGCTACGTTCCCTTGCTCTGCTTTGATTTGCTCAGCTTTCCCTTCCCTGGCCATGTTTTCCTTGGTTTACCTTTGGTTTACAGACCTGGCACTGCTCTGCTTTTCCTACCCGTGCTGTGCTTTGCCTTGCCTCAAACTGCCTTGCTTTCCTTTGTTTGCTTTGTCTTCCCTGGTTATGCTTTGCTTTTCCTTTTGCTACTTTCCTTTGCTCAGCTTTGCCTTCCTTGGCCGTGCTTTGTATTGCTTTATTGGGCCATGCTTGCCTTTTTTTACCTTTGCCTTGCTCTCTTTTGCCTCACCTGCTCCTGCTCTCACTTCCAGTTTCCGGCCATGCTTACCTTTGTTTTGCTTTACTTTGTATTCCTGGCACTGCTTTGCTTTTCCTTTTGCTACTTTCTTTTGATCTGCTTTGCCTTGCCTGGCCATGCTTTCTTTTGCTTTGCTTTGCTTTGTATTCCAGGCATTGCTTTGCTTTTCCTTCTCTGCTCTGCTTAGCTTCTCTTAACCCTGCTCTTATTTGCCTTACCTTGAACTTTTTCGCTTTGTTGTGGTTTTATTTATTTTTTGATTGTTTGTTTGTTTTTATTTTTTTTTTTCATTAATATTTTTTTCTTTCTCGTTCCCAGCACTGCTTTGCATTTCCTGGTACTACTTTCCTTTGCTCTGCTTTGCCTTCCTGTGCTTTGCCTTCCCTGGCCTTGCTTTCTTTTGTTTTATCAGGCCATGCTTTCCTTGGTTTAGCTTTGGTTTATAGACCTGGCACAAGTCTGTAAACCGGCCTTGCTCTCACCTGCAGGTACATTTATATCCATTCACCACAAATCTTTGGACCCAGCCACACAGCCAGTTTTTAACCCAATGAAACGTAATTCTTTCCAGGCCTTAAGCAGCCAGGTCCTCTGGAAGAATGCTGTGGGAAATGGTTTCAAAAGCCTTATTGAATTTTAGGTAGACCACATCCACAGCCTTTCCCTTGTCCACTGAGCACATCACCTTCTCATAGATTTAGATCTGATTTGTCAAGCAGGTCCTGCTTTGATAAACTCAACTGGGCTTATCAAAGGGCCTGATTAGCTGGTTGTCCTGTTGTGTGATGGTACTCAAGATAATCTGCTCCATGAGTTTCCCTGGCTCAGAGGTCAGACTGACAGGCCTGTAGGTCTCGGATCATCCTTCTGTCTCTTCTTGTAGATATCCATCATATTTGCTAGTTGACAGTTGACAGGGACCTCCCCTGATAGCCAGGACTGCTGAAAAATGATGGAAAATGGCTTGGTGAGTACTTCAGCCAGCTCCCTCAGTACCAATGGGTGGATCCCATCTAGCCCCCTATACGTCTGCATATCTGGGTGGAGTAGCAGTTCTCTAACCATTTCCTCATGGATTATGAGAGCTTCATTCTGTTCGAGGTCCTTATCTACCAGCTCAGGGGCAGAGTATCAGGGTAACAACTGGTCTTGCTGCAAAACACTGAGGTAAAGAATGCACTGAGTACCTCAGCCTTTTCATCATCTCTTTTAATTCAAATGAACAAACAAACAAAAACCATTTTTATTGTCTTTAACGGTAATAGACATATTGAGCTCCAGCTGGGTTTTGGCCATTCTAATTTTTTTTCTTTGCCCAGCCTAACAACATTTAGGACTCCAGAGAAAATGATAGGGCTTCAGAGAAAATGACAGCATACATGAGAAGCACAGAAAAAGTGGAACTGGGCAACCTTCCATCCTCTACCCTTCTGTGAGCCTGTTCTGCAGCTCCATTCAACTAGTTACTCCTCTACTGTTCACACTCTCCTACAACTGCTGATACTGTTATCTTGTGAGAGCACAATTAGAATGAGACATCTCCCTGCAGATATTAACAGCTGACAGAATGTGGCGTCTGTCCAGAGGAACCTTGAGAACTGCAGGATTTTCCCTATACAAACTTCTTGACATTGAGAAGGAGAAGAGCCCAGTCCTGCACTGGAGGAAGAGGAACCCCACACATCAGGGCAGACTGGGACTGTGCTGAGTGAGCAGTGCCCAGGGCACCACGAGGGATGCCATACGAGCAGTAGTGCCTGCTCACCAGGAACCAGGCCAGCTTCCTACAGAGCTGCCTTATGAGGAGCATAGCCACCAAGAAGATCTGGATTGTCAGACTCAGCTCACATCCAGTGTGACACCACATGGACAAGTGTCTACAGCTAGCCGGTAAAGAGGTACACGGGAGTCCCTACAATATCCTGATTTGGAGAGGAGCTAGGGCTATGGAAAGGCTGAAAGTCCCAACAGGACCCAGGTCTTTGTGTCTATGGCTATGGCTGTTGTCTCTGCCAGTGAGACCTACGAGGAGAGAGCACCAGGGCCTCATTGCCTCCTTGCCCCTACCCATGAACCTGGAAGGGGTTGTACCATTCTCCTGAACTTGGCAATGCACATCCCCATCTCCTACTGCCCCAGGAAGAGCCCTGAGCAAGGTGTAAAGGGAAAGGTTCTCTCTCCCAGAGGCAGGGTGTCAAGGTTTGGCCCTTGTGCTTGGTGAAATGCATCCACTTTGTCTACACCTCAGTGTCACCTTCACACTGTCTTTGTCTCCTTGTCCTCACTGCCTCCAATGTTCTACTCTAACGAGCTCCAAGGGGGAGCTGTGTCAGTGCTGGCCATCAGGGGGACACTCCAGGAAATATACATCTGACATGGACTTCTGAAGAGATGTCTTCAATTGTCTCTTAGTACTTGAGGTCTGTGGGCTCATCATCAAAGCCCCCAGAGGAGTAATTACAATGCCTTGGGTTGCTGAGCTGGGCCGGGCTCCTGGGACAGAGAGAGCTCCTGGCAAGAGGCCCTGGTGCAGAGAGACAGCTCTGCCCAAGAGCAGCTCCTCTGCAAAGTGCAGCAGGGCTGGGAGCTCTGACCACAGCTGGCAAGAGGAGAGGAGAGAAGGAGAGAGGGCTTCGAGGCAGTTGGGAGAGGGAGGATGCTGAGCGCTGACCGCAGGAGAAATCTGCACAGCCCTTGACGAGGTAAGTGTCTGGCTGCAAGGCCATGCAGCTGCAGGTCCTGGAAGGGTCTCCTCCTGGGTCTTGTTTCTGGGAGGGCAGTGGGCAATGCAGTAGGCTTTGAGACTGCTGCTGGATTGCAGTGAGAGGTGAGGACGTCTGGCAGAAGCCTCTTGGAGTGCCCTAAGCCAGGTGCCCCCAGTCAGCCCAGAACACCCTGCCGTGGCTGCCCATGCCAGGCTCTCTGTCAGCTACCCCGTAGCTCCTGCAGCCATGGAGGTGCCCCTTGGCAGGGTCCTGTTGGTGGCAGGGTGCTGCAGGGCAGCGCTGAGCACAGCCGCATGGGATGGGGTCTGTGAGCATGGGCAGGGGGAAAGAAGAGGTGGTCGCAGATCAGAAGCTCCCGGCAGGAACAGCTGCAGGCAGCAGAGAGAGGGGCAGGCGGCCAGAAGGAGCTGTTGCTAGAAATGCTGTGGAAGGGGGGATTCGGGCACCTCGTGGCCATGCCCTGCAGTGCAGATGCCTTCTCCTTGAGCAGTCCCTCCCTGGCTTCCTCTTCCCCTGCATCCCATGGGCTGTGGGGCAGGCATGGCCAGCAGAGCAGGCAGAGCTCAGACGAGGAGAAGCTCTCAAGCTCCTTCTGGCTTGCTGTGGCTCTCCTCAATTAGCAGCCATCTAATTTTTTTTTTTTTTTTTCCTCAGGGAAACACCAGAGTGGGATGGTCCTGTAGCTCAGAGGAATGACAAAAGTGACAGAGCTGCACTGGTCAGTCTTCACCAAGGCACGGTCCCTTTGCCTCCTGGCACCCACAGGATTTCTCTGGGAGTGCACAGGTAATGTAAGGGAGTTCAAGCATCCAACACCTGTCATAAGCATTAGAAGTGTTATTGAAAGCTAAATTAAAAAAAAAAAGGGGGGGGGGGGGCAAAAAAAAATAAAATAAAATACCTGCAGCTCTGCTCTGCATTGGGTTGTTGACAACAACACTGAAAAGCTCATGGATGTGACAAGTGGACGGCACTTGAGTTTCTCCCATCTTCCTGCTTCCATTCTGCAGCACAGCAGGAAGGACTCCTCTGGAGCCCACAGCAGCCTCTGCTCCAAGTGCCACTGTCATCCAGCACCAGCTGGAGCTCAAGCAAGAAAGCTGCAGAAAGGTTCTCCTGCAAACAAATGCTCGGGCTGGGGGTGCTCTAAGGCTTGTAATAAGTCTCCCTCAGAGAAGTGTGTACTAACTTGTTCTGCCTTATCCTCTTCAACAGACAGCTGTGTTTAATGTCAGCAAATGCCCAACGTCAGCACCGTGAGTGAGTTCCTCCTGCTGGCATTCGCAGACAAGCTGGAGCTGCAGCTCCTGCACTTCGCGCTCTTCTTGGACATCTACATGGCTGCCCTCCTGGGCAACGGACTCATCCTCACCGCTGTAGCCTGCGACCACCGCTTCCACACCCCCATGTACTTCTTCCTCCTCAACCTCGTCCGCCTCGACCTGGGCTGCATCTCCACCACTGTCCCCAAAGCAACAGCCAATGCCCTCTGGGACACCAGGGCCATCTCCTATCAAGGCTGTGCTGCACAAGTCCTTTTCATAGTCTTCTGTTTTGATGCAGAGTATTCCCTTCTCACTGTCATGGCCTACAACCACTACGTTGCCATCTGCAAGCCCCTGCATTATGGGAGCCTCCTGGGCAGCAGAGCTTGTGCCCAGATGGCAGCAGCTGCCTGGGGCAGTGGCTTTCTCAACGCTGTCCTGCACATGGCCAACACATTTTCCCTGCCCCTCTGCCAAGGCAATGCTGTGGACCAGTTCTTCTGTGAAATCCCCCAGATCCTCAAGCTCTCCTGCTCAGATGCCTACCTCAGGGAAGTTGGGGCACTTGTCTTTAGTGTTTCTTTAGTTTTTGGTTGTTTTGTTTACATTGTGGTGTCCTATATGCTGATCTTTAGAGCGGTGATGAGGATGCCCTCTGAGCATGGCCAGCACAAAGCCTTTTCCACGTGCCTCCCTCACCTGGCTGTTGTCTCTATGACTGTCAGCACTGGTTTGTTTGCCTACCTGAAGCCTCCTTCCGTCTCTTCCCCATCCCTAGACCTGGCGGTGGCATTTTTGTACGTAGTGATGCCTCCAGCAGTGAATCCTATAATCTACAGCATGAGGAACCAGGAACTGAAAAATGCTCTCAGGAAATTACTTTCATACATACTTCTTAAGCATCATTAATATGCTCACCAGCCTAAAAATACTGAGCGAATATCTCACAAAATATTTTCTGATTTTTTTTTAATTTTTTAATTTTTATTTTTTAACGTGTGATAGTATTATTTTAATTTAAGGGAATTTCTTCTTATCCTCCTACATATTGATTTTTATTTTGACCTAGTCATCTACGGTACTTCAAGAACCAATCTTCCAGTGTAGATAAAGACAATAAAGAAGCCATTAGATATTCACAGCTCTCAGATCCCATCTCATTCTCCCAATGGAGAAGGGGCTCAAGGCCAAAAGCACTGCTGTCACATTTAGGAATAGCTCAGCTGGCTATTGGGGCTGCCCATCACTACTCAGTGGGGCAATCTAGAGCTTCACGGACTGGAATCTGGAGCTGCTCTGTGCCTGGGCCAGGCCTCTTGTGCTGGCCCTGTGGGACACAGATACTCTGTGCTAGGGATCTCCCAGGCAAGAGACCAGGGCTCCTGCAGCTTCATGGACCTCCATTGCCTGAGCCATGGCTGGCCCCAGCCTGGGGACTGCTGGGGAGGCCCAGAGCCGCTTTTGTCCCAGCAGCTGAGGTGCCTTGCGAGGGGCTGGGGCTGTGGTGGCCATGCCCAGAGCCCTGCAGCAGCCTGCAGTGGGCACTGCCCTGGGGCCAGCCCAGCCTGGGCTGCTGGGCTGGGCTGGGCATTGGCCGGCAAAGGGCAACAGCAGCGTCAGGGAGTGGTGGCAGCATGCAGGGGAGGGCTCCCAGCAGGGCTTGGTGCTGCAGAGCCAGGACTGCGTGAAGGGAGCCCAGAGCTGGAGGGGCAGGGGAGAGGAAGCTGCTCTGGGCCCTTGCTGGCCTGGTCAAAGCAGAAAGGGGGCCCAGGGCATTTGCCCCCTCACCGCAGCCTGCCAGGACCTGCAACGCACTCATGGAGCATCCAGGGCCAGCCAGCCCCTGCATGGGGATCTGCTGCCCGCCTTGCCCCGGCCCTCTCCAGCGCCCTCCTTGCTGCTCTCTGATGCACGCCAGCACCTCCCCATGCGTGCCAGCCAGCATATCTGCTGAGGGCCAGTGCGGTTGCTTCTGGGGCAGGGAGCTCAGCATGGCCCTTGCAACCCCCTGCCCTGGGCCTGCCTCTCCCCTTGGCCTCAGCCCCGGCCCCGGCCTTGTCTCTGCTGGCAGGAGCGCTCTTGGCATGCGCTTCCTGGCCTCCCCTCACCAGCGCACAGTTGCTGCCCGCTCAGGCTGCTGGCACAAATTTGTCCTCACCAGCAGCACCACCCCTTGGGCTGCTTCTCCTGGTGTTGCCCACACCACTGTCTTGACTCCTTGTCTCTGCTGGGCCCCACCTTCCACACCCAGATGTGCCCCTTGGCTGTCATCGCCTTCTCCCCTGCCACATGGGGTGACAGTGCCATAGTGGGACATGTTTCCAGTGGGCCGTCTACCAGACACAGTAATGAATACTATGAGCAGGACTAGAGGGGTCTTGCTTCCAGCCAGGGGGATGCAGGGAGGAAAGGGACAATTGGGTTTACTGGACTGTGTACATTTAATGGCCTGGCACATCACACCCACAAATGTCTCAGGCTCTACACAGTGTACCCTAATGCCATCAAGACTTAAAGAGGTAGAACCCACCTATATTTCTGGAGTGACAGGGGGATCCCAAGAGTTAACTGTCTTGGAGGCTGAAGTGAGTCTAACTGGGGAGGAATGGCAAAAACACCCCATTGGGACTGGCCTGGAGGCTATGCTCATCCTCGGAATAGACTGCTTCAGGAGAGTGTAAGGAATGTTTCAGCAATTCGTGTCAATAGAGGGCTTGAAGGGTAAACCTTGAGTTTCTGATATCTGGGGGGGGGGGGTTCAGAATAACTGCTAACTATTTTGACTATTGTATGGGACACTACACTAGTCTCTGTATCTGGCCAAGAGATTAAGGAGAAGGGGAAAGCTGAAGGACAACTGAAAGAGAAAGCTTGCATGGGACTCTGCACAAGTCTCTGACATCCGGCCCAGATGGACAAAGGGGAAGGAAAAGAAAAAAGCCTGTGAGGAAGACTATGAGCCTTCAGCATGAGAGACCCCCCAGAGGGACCAATGGAGACTGATACTCATGTGCCAGTGGGAGGGTTCGGATTCTGGGAACTAATTATAGTAACCCTGCCTTTACTAGAAGTAGTAATGAATATGTATTAGCCTAGGAGCATAAAAACCAGCTGCTTGATGTAACTGGTGTGCATCTTGGTGGAGCAGAGACTCCTGGCGCACCCAGTGCTGTTTGCTTACCTCTATTTGCTTAAAAATTTGTAAACTTTGATTGTAATTCTATTTGGGACTTAGTCATTTATTACAAGAGGGTACTTCAAAGTTCCAGAGGGCACCACTGGTGGGGCTTTGGCATCACTGCCTTGGAGACTGGGGACAGTAAACAGTTGTCTACCTTGCTTGGCCTTCCACAGAATCCTTCAGTTGTGGGTTTGCTGAGGGTTGAAGAACAGCAGGTGTCAATGGCTACCATGGCGGCACACCTGAGACAGCATCATATCACAGAATCACAGAATCACAGAATTTCTAGGTTGGAAGAGACCTCAAGATCATCGAGTCCAACCTCTGACCTAACACTAACAGTCCCCACTAAACCATATCCCTAAGCTCTACATCTAAACGTCTTTTAAAGACCTCCAGGGATGGTGACTCCACCACTTCCTTGGGCAGCCTGTTCCAATGCCTCACAACCCTTTCGGTAAAGAAGTTCTTCCTAAGATCCAACCTAAAACTCCCCTGGCGCAACTTAAGCCCATTCCCCCTCATCCTGTCACCAGGCACGTGGGAGAACAGACCAATCCCCACCTCTCTACAGCCTCCTTTAAGGTATCTGTAGAGAGCAATAAGGTCATCCCTGAGCCTCCTTTTCTCCAGGCTGAACAAGCCCAGCTCCCTCAGCCGCTCCTCATAGGACTTGTTCTCCAGGCCCCTCACCAGCTTCGTCACCCTTCTCTGGACTCTCCCAAGCACCTCAACGTCCTTCTTGTAGTGAGGGGCCCAAAACTGAACACAGTACTCGAGGTGCGGCCTCACCAGAGCCGAGTACAGGGGGACGATCACCTCCCTAGCCCTGCTGGTCACACTGTTCCTGATACAAGCCAGGATGCCGTTGGCCTTCTTGGCCACCTGAGCACACCTCTGGCTCATATTCAGCCGACTATCCACCATCACTCCCAGGTCCTTCTCCGCCAGGCAGCTCTCCAACCACTCCTCTCCCAGCCTGTAGCTCTGCTTGGGGTTATTGTTTCCCAGGTGGAGGACCCAGCACCTGGCCTTGTTGAACTTCATGCAGTTGACCTCAGCCCATCGGTGCAGCCTATCCAGATCCTCCTGCAGAGCCTTCCTACCCTTGAGCAGATTGACACACGCACCTAACTTGGTGTCATCTGCAAACTTACTGAGGGTGCACTCAATGCCCTCATCCAGATCATTGATGAAGATATTAAAGAGCACCGGCCCCAGCACCGAGCCCTGGGGGACGCCACTAGTGACTGGCCTCCAACTGGACTTGACTCCATTTACCACGACTCTTTGGGCCTGGCTATCCAGCCAGTTTCTAACCCAACGAAGTGTGTGCCAGTCCAAGCCAAGAGCAGCCAGTTTCTTGAGGAGAGTGCTGTGGGAAATGGTGTCAAAAGCCTTGCTGAAGTCAAGGTAGACCACATCCACAGCCTTGCCCTTGTCCACCCAGCGCATCACTTTGTCATAGAAGGAGATCAGGTTCGTCAAGCAGGACCTGCCTTTCATAAACCCATGCTGACTGGGCCTGATCGCCTGCTTGCCATGCAAGTGCTGCGTGATGACTCTCAAGAGAATCTTCCCCATGAGCTTTCCTGGCACTGAGGTCAAACTGACAGGCCTGTAGTTTCCCGGGTCTGTCCTCCGGCCCTTCTTGTAGATGGGCGTCACGTTTGCTAGCCACCAGTCAACTGGGACCTCCCCTGATAGCCAGGACTATTGATAAATGATGGTAAGTGGCTTGGCCAGCTCCTCTGCCAGTTCTCTCAGTACCCTTGGCTGGATCCCATCCGGTTCCATCGACTTGTGCACATCCAAGTGCCGTAGCAGGTCACCAACCAGTTCTTCATGGATAGTGAGGGCCACATCCTGCTCCCCATCCCCTTCCACCAGATCAGGGTACTGGGTATCCAGAGAACAACCGGTATTGCCGCTAAAGACTGAGGCGAAGAAGGCATTGAGCACCTCCGCCTTTTCCTTATCTCTTGTCACTAAGTTTTCCCCCGCATCCAGTAAAGGATGGAGATTCTCCTTAGTCCTCCTTTTTGTGTTGATGTATTTATAAAAACATTTTTTGTTATCTTTAACGGCAGTAGCCAGATTGAGCTCCAGATGAGCTTTGGCCTTTCTAATTTTGTCCCTGCACAGCCTCGCAACATCCTTATAGTCCTCCCTAGTGGCCTGCCCACTTTTCCAAAGATTATAAACCCTCTTTTTTCTCCTAAGCTCAAGCCACAATTCTCTGTTCAGCCAGGCTGGTCTTCTTCCCCGCCAGCTCGTCTTTGGGCACGTGGGGACAGACCGTTCCTGCGCCATTAAGATTTCCCTCTTGAAGAGCGCCCAGCCTTCCTGGACTCCTCTGCCCTTCAGAACCGCCTCCCAAGGGACTCCACCAACCAGTGTCCTCAGCAGCACAAAGTCAGCCCTCCGGAAGTCCAATACAGTGGTTTTACTGGTCCCCTTCCTGGCCTTGCCAAGAATAGAGAACTCCACCATTTCGTGGTCACTCTGCCCAAGACAGCTCCCGACAATCACATCCTCCACCAGTCCTTCTCTGTTTGTGAAGAGAAGGTCTAGCGGGGCACCACCCCTGGTAGGTTCACTAACCAGCTGCGTCAGGAAGCTATCTTCCACGCTCTCCAGAAACCTCCTAGATTGCTTTCTCTGGGCTGTGTTGTGCTTTCAGGATATGTCAGGGAAGTTGAAGTCCCCCATGAGAACAAGAGCTGAAGATTTTGCAACTTCTGTCAGCTGCCTGTAGAACTCCTCATCCGTCTCCTCATCCTGGTTTGGCGATCTATAACAGACCCCGACCAGGATGCTAGCCTTGTTGTCCCTGCTGATCCTAACCCAAAGGGACTCGACCTTGTAGTTCCCAGCCTCGAGTTCTACAACATCGAAAGACTCTCTAATATAGAGAGCCACACCACCACCCCTTCTGTGCTGCCTGTCCCTTCTGAAGAGCTTATAGCCAGGAATTGCAGCACTCCAGTCATGAGACTGGTCCCACCACGTCTCCGTGATGGCAACCAAGTCGTAGCCTGCCTGCCGCACGATGGCTTCCAGCTCCTCCTGTCATGCTAAACTCCAGCTCCTCCTTACCATGCTAACCGGGACTCCCTGATTGCCATCCATGAGCTGGTTCATTGACTGGAGAGCCAAGGTGTAGTTGTAGAACTTAGTAGCATGGTTTAGTGATGGACTTGTCAGTACTGAGGCAAAGTTGCATGACCTGGGTTACACATCCTTGAGCAGTGTAAGGCAAAATGCAATTCTTTTTGCCTTTTGCATCTATAGCACAGGAAGCATGACTTTGCCCTACTCTATTGACTGGGCAGGTCTTTTCACATTACTCAGTTTATGTTTCTGTGACTGGAAGGGGACAATTTCCCAAAAGAGGCCTAGCTCGTGGGTACAACTACAGCCACTTGAAGAAATATTTTCTTTACTTTTCTTCCAGAGTTTTCCACAGAAGACCCATGAGAGACCATGGATGTCCAGGTGTTTACTAATATTCAAGCAGAATTTCTCAGATTCCAATGGTTATTTCAATTATTTTATTTTATTTTATTTTATTTTATTTTATTTTATTTTATTTTATTTTTATTTATTTTAATATATTTTATTATTTATTTTGTTCCCAAAGAACACCTGACTTTTCTTAGAAAGGGTTTCATGTGCTGGGCTGGGCTACAGTTACAGGGACAAAGACCACTGCTGGCAGTGGAGGTGTCAGACCTCCAGACTTTGCTTTTCCTCCTGATAGAGGTCTCCAAAGAAGTCACCCTGGATGAACAGCAATAGAAGAATGATGCTCAAAACTGAAATGCAGCAAAATTCAGCCTTTAAAAACAGAAAAAAATTGTATTAGGTGCTTTTGGAAATCTTCCTTTTTAAATACACCATGCAAGTTCTGCAATTAGCTGCACAAGGCGTGAAGGTTAGAAGAAAACTATGGAAGAGATGTTAGGAGTTTCTTCATTTTAATGGAGAAACGCGCCAACACCTTCTGCCTTCTCCTCTGCAGGCTGTCCTATGCTGTCCCACACTTTGCCCTATTTCCTGGAGTCTGCAGAACCCCCTTCTCAGTTCACCACCTTGCTCTCATCCCTTGATTTCACCCATGTATCGTCAACCCTCACCAGCTGTTCCCTGAAACACAAAGCCATGGTCTGATCAGAGGGTCACCTCTGACACCATGGCTCAGCCCTTTGAGGGACATTTCTTCTTCCTCATGGCCAATGCATAACTTCCAAGGTACACTCCCTGGAAGTCTTTCTCTCCTGCTCTTTCCTACTACTAATGGAAGCTCCGTCAGGATGGAACCATTCCTAAAAGGCATCCCAACCCATCAGGCTCCTTGCAGCCTGGCAGCCAACCAGGCACATGTCACCTCAGCAGCATCTTCCAAGCCATGGGCCTGCTGCTGGCCTTGCAGTTTCTTGGCTACACACAGCCAAGCTTTGTGCCTCCTGCTCTCCAGTCATGGACTCAAGCAGAAGGGACAGGACAACCCATCTTGGGGCCTTCTTTCTGTCTGGGTCCTCCTGGGTATGGAGGAAGAGGGGATCCCCCAGTCAGCATGCCAACCAGGTGCCTTCTGCTTGCCTTCCAGGGCCACTGGCAGATGTCAGCCCAAAAGTACAGATCCCAGGGAGAAGGCAAGGCTGACCTGTCAGCTTCAGACAGAAGTGACCTCACAGTCCCTTTCCATGACACGTTCCTGCTGCTGCCCTATCCACTGCAGAGGCAGAAGTGACCTCACAGTCCCTGCCACAGTCACATTCCTCCTGCTGTGACAGGAGATCCTGAGGTAGAGCTGGCAGTGCTGCTGTGCAGAGCCAGGGACTGTGGTGCCCTGGGACCCCCGGGAATGCTGCTTGGGGGGGCAGCAGACCCAACTCCATGGGGATCTCTGCTGCTGAGCCCCTCTCCATCTGCCCTGATGGCTCAGCAGCATAGGACAGTGCTGGGCAGGACAATCGGGTGTCTCTAAGGGCACAAAGGGCAGGCAAGTGCTGCACCAGACCTTGCCCACAGCACTTCAAAATGCTTATCCTCAGTTACTCTGCAGTCTTATGGGCCTTTGCCTGATGACTCTTCACCACCACTGCTGGCATTGCAGAGCCCTGCTTTAGCCCATTGTCTCCTCAAATTCGCCTTTTCCTTTACCAAAACCTTTTTTGGATGATCACTCATTTTATGAGGTTCTAATCACTGCCCACTGAACACCTTGTTCCTGCAGATCTTCTGACTTCTCCTGGCAGCTCCAGATTCCTCTCCAGGCCTGCATCGGCCATCAGCCCCGCTACAGGGGGTGTAGTCCCATGCAGATGAATCCAGTTGTCTACTTTGGCAAGTGCCACCATAAAGAGAGCTCTTGGTGCAGTCCTTGATCCCTCACAGATCACCCTGGGATTTTCAGCCTGTGTTCTTTACTCCATGAAGAGGCCCAGAAAACAGAAGAGCAAGGAGGAACCCCTTCTCTCTATTCCAGACAGTAGCATTGGAAGAGGCATCCAGGCTTCTTGGTTTGCCCTGAACAGCCCCTTTTGTTACTGTTTGGTTTTTGTTTGGTGCTAGCAGGGAGGCCAGCTGTGACAGAGGACTGCACAGTGCCTGCTGCTGCCTGCTGGGACATGGATGCCAATGCAGAGACAACAGGACTGGCATCAAATTACATGAGATATAAAGTCTAACCCAAATACAAGAAACACAAGAGACCAATGTGGAAGCCAAAAGAAAACAGCAGTGAAAAGGACACATCCTGCTGCTGGCCATGGCTCCAGGGAAGCAGCAGCCCCGACCCGAAGGCAGCAGAGAGGCAGAACCCAGCGGGCAGTGAGGGGCAGCCCCGAGGGCCACCAGGGCTGCTCGTTCATGTGTCAGCTGGGCTCTTGTCCCTGAGCCCCTCCTGCGTGCCGGGGTTTGCTCCCCCAGCTCCAGAGGAGATGGGAAGAGATGGCAGCTGAGACCAATGAATTTCTGCTGGATTCTTTATTGTCTTTATCTACACAGGAAGCCTGGTTCTATAGGTAAATCTTTAACAAGTAGAAGGCTAAGAATAATATTATTTATATCAGAAACAATAGTTAGTGAAAATAATAACACAGACAAATGTAAACTAAGAAAAAAAAATCTGAGAAAAATAGGTGTTTCTGATTATAGGATAATTGTTATAGGTGAAGAAGCTGAAGAACATGTATTGAAATGGCGTCCTCACTGCATCCCTTAGTTCCAGGTTCCTCATGCTGTAGATGAGGGGGTTCACAGCTGGAGGCACTGGTGATGGGAAGAGATTGCAGTTGAGACCAATGAATTTCTCCCAGTTTCTTTATTGTCTTTATTTAAACATGAATATTGATTGTAAAGGTATTTGAAATTATTGACTTAATAATAATAATAATAATAAAATAAAAATTAAGAGACTTAGAATAACATTAAATCAAAGCCACAAGTTAGAGGAAATAATAATAAAGAAAATTACTTTCTAGAATTTGCATGGAGTCTTTTTTTCAGAAATCCTGTGTGTCCTGTTAGTATTATATGCACATTATTTCTGCTGAAGAAAGATGTATTCAAATAGTTTCCTTACTGCATGCTTGATCTCCTTGTTCCTCATGCTGTAAATGAGGGGGTTCACTGCTGGAGGCAACACTGAGTATAGAACAGCCACCACCAGATCCAGGGATGGGGAAGAAATGGAGGGAGGCTTCAGGTAGGCAAATATGCCAGTGCTAAGAAACAGGGAGACCACAGCCAGGTGAGGGAGGCACGTGGAAAAGGCTTTGTGCTGGCCATGCTCAGAGGGCATCCTCATCACCGCTCTAAAGATCAGCATATAGGACACCACAATGTAAACAAAACAACCAAAAACTAAAGAAACACTAAAGACAAGTGCCCCAACTTCCCTGAGGTAGGCATCTGAGCAGGAGAGCTTGAGGATCTGGGGGGTTTCACAGAAGAACTGGTCCACAGCATTGCCGTGGCAGAGGGGCAGGGAAAATGTGTTGGCCATGTGCAGGACAGCATTGAGAAAGCCACTGCCCCAGGCAGCTGCTGCCATCTGGGCACAAGCTCTGCTGCCCAGGAGGCTCCCATAATGCAGGGGCTTGCAGATGGCAACGTAGCGGTCGTAGGCCATGACAGTGAGAAGGGAATACTCTGCATCAAAAAAGAAGACTATGAAAGGGACTTGTGCAACACAGCCTTGATAGGAGATGGCCCTGGTGTCCCAGAGGGAATTGGCCACGGCTTTGGGCAGAGTGGTAGAGATGCAGCCCAGGTCGAGGCGGACGAGGTTGAGGAGGAAGAAGTACATGGGGGTGTGGAGGCGGTGGTCGCAGGCTACAGCGGTGAGGATGAGTCCGTTGCCCAGGAGGGCAGCCAGGTAGATGCCCAGGAAAAGCGCGAAGTGCAGGAGCTTCTGCTCCCGCATGTCTGCGAATGCCAGCAGGAGGAACTCACTCACAGAGCTGCTGTTGGACATTTACAGGTTCTGCCACGGAGTCCTGCTCAAGACAGAGGAAGACTATTTACCACAGAGTTATGTGAGAGGAATAATTTCCATTTCTCTTTTAAGCCTCCCTCTGCAAATATTCGTAGACCTTTGGCGGGTCTTTTTCATGCCATATTAGTGATGCTGCCTTAGGGCCTCCATGGGAGCAGGCAACTCTGCTCTGGACAATGCAGGAGTCAGTCCTGACCTACAGCAAGAGATGAAGAACATAGGTGGATTTATATTTTCTATATTATGTTCTAGCTGCCCCACCACACCTGAGGACTGTCTATAAGGCATAAATCCTGGGCACTTCTGTTGCATTCCAAGTGAAATCCTGTGAATCTTCAGAGGCAAAGGTACTGTCCCTTTAGTTCAGGTTGTACTTTCAGAGGGGACAGCCGATCTGTCTATAGAGGCTGGTCTCTTCTGCTGGCATGTGTATGAGCTGTAGGATAATTATGCTCACATGTTCACCTGAAAAGAAGCAGGACACTGCTGAATCCAGACTCAGAGTGCACATCTCCAGACACCTCACTCTGTCCCTGTATTTGCCATTCCCCAAGCACACCAAGGGTTCACTTCATGTGCATGTGAAACCCCATCCCCAGCCAGAATCACAGAATTGCAGGGGTTGGAAGGGACCTCAAGAGATCATCTGGTCCAACCCCCCTGCCAAAGCAGGTTCCTTAGAGCAGGCTGCCCAGGTAGGCATCCAGACAGGCCTTGAATATCTCCAGAGAAGGAGACTCCACAACCTCCCTGGGCAGCCTGTTGCAGAGCTCCATCACCCTCACCATGAAGAAGTTCTTTCGCATGTTGGTGCGGAACTTCCTGTGCTCCATGTTTTGGCTATTTGCTCCATGTTCTGTCCCCACAAACCACTGAAAAAAGGTTGGCCAAATCCCTCTGTCTCCCACACTAAGATATTTGTAAACATTGATAAGATCCCCTCTCAGTCTTCTCTTCTCAAGGCTGAACAGACCCAGGTTTCAGCCTTTCCTCATAGTGAAGATGCTCCAGGCCCCGTATCATCTTTGTGGCCTTCCGTTGGACTCTTTCCAGGAGATCCCTGTCTTTCTTGCACCGGGCAGACCAGAACTGGACACAGCACTCCAGGTGAGGCCTGACCAAGGCAGAGTAGACGGGGAGGGTCACCTCCCTTGACCTGTCTCCAAGCTCCTTTTAATGCCTGGAAACAAGAACAGCAGTAGCACGGCCAGGTGGAGAAGCCAGGAGGAACACCAGCGTGCTGCTGCCAGGGGAGGCAAGGCCAGGGAGGGACAGACGGACACTCAGCAGACCCTCCTGTGCTGCAGCTCTGCCTGCAGAGGAGGCAGCTCCTGCTCATTGCAAATGCTGTGTGCTCTGCTTTGGCCTGCAGACACCTCTCAAAGACAGGGCACTGGGTATCACAGAGGGTTTGCAGCTCCTAAGGTCAGCTAGGATAAAACCTGAGAGGACCACAATGATGATGTTAGTGCAGTCTGTGGGATGAGGTGTGGGAAGGGACTTCACAAAATTAATAACTGGCACTTTGATTTTTCAATGCAATGCTCCAGGAGCCTCAGTCTGCTGTACAACCCCAATAATCCATTACTATGAAATCTGCCTCCCCTCCATGGCAGGAATCTCAAAACACAGACTGAAGAAAAAGCCTTACCCTTCAGATAAACCAAGAGTCAATCTTCCTCTTGAAATGCTTCCTCATAATGCCATTCTCTAAAACACTTCAGAAACAGAGAGACCCATCCCGACAGATACTATCAGCCATCGAATGTGCCAGCTGTAGAAGACCCCTCTGGCAACCCCACCTGCATTGCTCTGCTGCCAGAGACTCACAGTGTCAAGAGCCTGCAGATGTGTCCTACTACACGCTGCCCTCTGTTGTTGAGCTCCTCACAAGCCCTCTTTCCTTCTCTCCTCTCCCCGTGCCAGCTGCTGTCAGAGCCCCCAGCCCTTCTGCGCTGTGCAGAGGAGCTGCTCCTGGGCAGAGCTGTCTCTCTGATGCGCTGCCTGCTTGCTAGGAGCTCCCCTTGGGCCCAGGAGCCCGGCCCAGCTCAGCAGCACAGCACCCGCTTTGCTTGCTTGCTCTGTGCCGTTGGGCTCCCTCGAGGTGTCCCCAAGGCCTCAGGGCTGACAGCACCTGAAGGCAGCAGGGTCTTTGCTGGGGTGTGGTGTTTGAGGCAGACAGAATTCATCACCGACTGCCCTTCTCTGAACACAGGAAGGATGACTTTTACAAGGGTGATTTGTGCTTTTAGACTGTGGTTGTCAAACATGTTGTGCTTTAACCTGTCAGGCACCTCAGCACCACACAGCTGTTAGCTCACACCCACCCCTAAAAAGACAATGGGTTGAAATAAAGATAATGTAAAAGGACAGAAAATGAAGAGATAGGAATAACAGTAACAATACTACTAATAAATAATAATAAACTTTATTTTTATTATTGTTATATGTATAAAGCAAGTGATGAACAGTGCAATTGCTCATCACACACTGACCGATGCCCAACCTTTCCCCAAGCAGGGGTCCCACAGAACCTGGACAGCCTGCATTAGGCTCTCGTGTGCAGGTCCCTTGACCTTACTTTGTTATAGGGCAATAGAGGTTTTCAGAAGGAATATGGAACATTTGCTTCCCTTTCTCAAATACTTCTGCTGTGTTGCCCCATGTGATGGGGCATCAGTATGTTGGAAGTGTTCAGGAGCTTCCCTGTGTTCCAGGGCAGTCTGGATCAGCCCATGGCAAAAGTAGCCCTGGGGCAGTTGATTCCAGGTGGGCAGGACACCCCTCCATGTGAAAGCTAAGTGTGGCCTTCATACTGCCACCAAAGGGATGGAGAAAAATGCATTAGCAATATTAATTGTGGCATAGCACTTTGCTGCCTTTGACTCCAGTTCGTACTGAATGAAGTTCTAGCATGCCTGGCACAGCATCACTCAGTGGTGGTGGGACTTCAAGTGCACCGTTCTCTTCCACTCACCATTAGAATTTTGCACTGTCCATATGGGACTATTAAAGAGTGAGAGAGTATTGCTGATCACTCCGTGGCTCTCCAGCTCATAGATGGGACTCAGGGAGTCTCTGTTAGTGCAATATTGCCTCAGGTGCACTGTTGTGGTAGCGATTGGCACCTGCTGCTCATTGGCCATCAGCACCTCCACTGCAGAAGGGTCCTGTGAAAGAGTGGGCAAGGTAGACAACTGTTTCCTGTCCTCTGTCTCCAAGACAGCTATGCCATAAGCCCACCAATACCCTTGTGGACCTTTGAAGTACCTGCTCCTGAAGTAGTCTACACCAAGGTTACACAGAGCCTCCAGGCCAGTCCCAGTGCGTTGCATTTTCCACTCCCCCATTAGACTCACTTCAGCCTCCAATACAGTTAAGTCTTGTGTTTGATGTGCCAGGCCAATAATCCTCAAAGTCCAATATACCTGATTGTCCTCTCCCTCCCCCAGGGTGAAAGCTGTGCCCCTCGAGTCCTGCTCATAGTATTCTTTACTCTGTTTGGAGGGTTGACCACTAGAAATTGGAGCAGCAAGTGTCTCAGAAGAACCACTTTTTGACAATGTTTTTCCTTGTGCTTCATGTATCCGTGCCTGTAAGGTGGAGGTCAATTTTTGCATCACATTTTCTCATGGCCTCTCCATGGTCACACAGTCAAAAGCACAGGATAGAAACTGGTATGTACCCACTATGTTACCTTTCTTGAGCAGAGGGATGCTTACATCTGATAGCTGAGCTATTGGTTCGTGCAGGTGGGGAGGAAACCATATTCTCTTGGAGCTGTTGGACCTCTTGGGAAAGTTTCTTTCTGGATGAGACACAGGCCCATAGGGAAGAAGAGAGACTTTCTTTGTAATGCCATAGTTGGCTAGCCAATTCATCCACCATGGGTTCCTCTTGGTCTTTCCTGGTCATCACTGCCAATGGGTTGGCATATGATGATGGTGTGTTCTGTACAAACTCCTGCCACATGGGTCATGTGCACTTGACTTCATCTGGATCTTTGGATAGCTGTTATCTAGGTTTCTACAAATCGCCTTCAGCATGTCTAGTTTCCTCAGGAATGGATACCCCTCTGCATGGTGGTCCACTTTCCTGGTTGACGTACAAGATCTTTCAAGGGAGACCTTTCCTTCAGGCATGATGGGAGTAAGTTCCTTGTGCCCTTTTCCAATGGCTTTGTCCATCAGCCCTTCCCTAGAGGGAGATTCTGGCTGCTTGGCTTCCCTGCTCTCCAATTCCAGGCTATTGGCCCTGTTCTCCCCCCACTGGAGCAGCCAGATGACAATGTGCTCACCAAGATGATTGCTGAAATCTTTTCCCATACCTCGTAGCTTACCCTGGGACAGGGACCATTTGGTTTCTGATGCTTATATGATTTCTTCTGCTTTGACCTCCTGCTTCCAAGATGGCCCAACTTTGGAGAAACCTGGCTCATCTTCTTTTTCCTCCTTTCTTGTCTGGGTAGGAGTTTCCTTCCTTTCTAAAGAAAAACTGAGTTTTTCACACCCACTGTTTTCTCTTGCAGGTAGAGGCAACCGATACTGGCTTAGGTTGGTTCTCTGGCCCAGTGATGTGGCCCATTGCAGGGGCTGGAGTGGCTGTAGGGACCATCACAGGAGTTGTTCTGGCTGCGGGGCCTTTTGGATGAGTTGGAGTGGCTGCAAGGCCTATTGCAGGTTTGGGAGTGGTTATAGGGCCTATTATAGGGATGTGTTTAACCATTAAGCCCTGTAGGGCCTGTAGCAGGGTTTGGAGTGGCTTTGGACAGGCTCTGGGCCTGTCAAAGGGGCTGGAGTGTGCCCGCAGGAAAAGTCATAGTGGTTTGAGAGGCGTGGACTGTAGCTTCATAAGCATACCTTAACCACCAGCATATTGCAGTGATTTGTGTCTCTTTGAAATTGCTGGGATGATGACACAAATTTCTAAGCATTTCACAAGTTTTTTTAGGATTCTGCACTTGCTCAGAGGTGAAATTCCAAAGCACTGGACATGCCCACTACACTAGACGTCTGCCCAGATCCTCGAACTCTCCCTGCCACTCCTAACTTTCCTGCCTCTGGACAGATCTCTGGATGGCATGTTTAAGTAATTGTTTAAACTTAAACAAAAACTGAATGGTATTCAGGAGACCTAAAAATAGGAACATGCTGGTTTGACCATCCCAAGGATATTCAAAGCTTTGAAGAGCTATTGTAATTAGCCTGGAAGAGAAGCATGAGGTGAAGGAGAAAGGGAGAGTGAAGAAGTGGGGAAAAGCATCCCCCACCACCCTGCATAGATTTACTCCCTGAGGAGAAAAGACAAAGACTGTAATTCTTAATAGTTTCCAAGAGATGAAGAGATGGTTCCTGAGGTATTGAGGGGGCAATAATTTGATCCTATCAGAAGTCAATGTTATCCAATACAGAAAAACAGTAACCTTAAACCAGCCCCCAGAACTGACAAACAGCATGACATGGAAGTTACTAATGTGCTATACAACACAGTTCTGAAAAGAAGCACAACAGACCCCAGATCAGAAAGATCAATATTGTGATCAGCAACTGTTAAACTGATCTAATGCTTATAATAATTTATTTTTAAAATGCTCTGGTCAGATCTGTCATCTCAACCTTTGTGCTCCACGCTAGGCACCAAGAAGACTTGCTGTGGTTTGACCCTGCAGGCAGCTCAGCACTACAAAACTATTCACCCAATGGGTTGGAGGAGAGAACTCAGAGGAAAAAAAAAAAAAAAAAAAAAAAAAAAAAAGTAAAAGTTCATGGGTTGAGATAAAGGCAATTTAATAGAACGCAAAAGGAATTATTATTATTACTATTATTATTGACACCAATCGACTAAGGTCATGACATTTTTGTGTGTGTATCAAAAGACAGGAAAGGTGGTGGTGATTAATCAGAAAGTGACAGAGCTGAGCATGACATAGATTGTATGGAATAAGTGCTGGACATTATCTTAGTTTTGTCTGAGATAGAGTTAATTTTTCTTCCTAGTAGCTGGTATGGTGCTGTGTTTCATATTTACAGAATCACAGAATAGTTCATGTAGGAAAAGACCTTACAGATCACATAATTCCAACTCACCTCCCATGGGCAGGGAAACCTTCCACTAGATCAGGTTGATGAAAGCCCCATCCAAACTGGCCTTGAATGCATTAAGGGATGGGGCACAGATCTAATAGATCCGTGTCCTTCTTACACATGGAGCCCCAGAGCTGAATGCAATCCTTGAGGTGTGGCCTCACCACGGCCAAACACAGAAGGACAATCACTTCCCTACGTCTGTTGACCACAGTATCCTTGGTACAAGGCAGGCCTTCTTGGCCAACTTAGCACACTGATGGCTCATATTCAGCCGACTATCCACCAATATCCCCAGGTCCTTTTCCCCTGGGCAGCTGTCCAGCTGCCCTTCCCACAGCATTGCATGGGGTTGTTGTGCCCCAAGTGCAGGACCCAGCACTTGGCCTTGTTGAACTTCACGCAGTTGGCCTCAGCCCATGGGTGCAGCAATCAACAAGACAGAAGTCACCTCACCAGCATCTCCTGAGCCATGGGCTGGCTGCTGCTCTTGCAGCTTCTTGGCTACACACAGCCAAGCTTTGTGCCTCCTGCTCTCCAGTCATGGACTCAAGCAGAAGGGACAAGATGACCCATCTTGGGGCCTTCTTTCTGTCTGGGTCCTCCTGGGTATGGAGGAAGAGGGGATCCCATAGTCAGCATGCCAACCAGGTGCCTTCTGCTGGCCTAGCAGGGCCACTGGCAGATGTCAGCCCAAAAGTACAGATCCCAGGGAGAAGGCAAGGCTGACCTGTCAGCTTCAGACAGAAGTGACCTCACAGTCCCTTTCTGTGACACGTTCCTGCTGCTGCCCTATCCACTGCAGAGGCAGAAGTGACCTCACAGTCCCTGCCACAGTCACATTCCACCTGCTGGGGCTGGAGATCCTGAGGCAGAGCTGACCTCTCTAGTCCCTTAGAGACAAGGGTTCACTTTTCTGGATTAGAAATTTAGCACATGGGCTGTTCTGCTTAGGGTGTCAGGTCTGTGGTTAGGTTATGGGCAAGCTTTGTGGAACAGTTTTTTGTTTTACATCTGCCTAGAAGTCTAGGTTTAATGGAACATGTTAATGCTAGTATTGAAGGCAGGGATTAGGGTGAGGACAAGAGTAAAGGCAAGGGCAAAGGACTATGGGCTGAGTTTTGCTTCATGGAATACTTTGAGTTCAAGCATTAGAATAGGGATTCTTGTCAGGGTGTTGGAGTAGCATTTAGGTTTAGGGATTACTCTTTAAAACTCTTCAAATGTGGGTTTTCTTTAAAACTGGTTACTCTTTAAAATTGGCTAACGGCCTTACATCAATGTTTTAATTCTGTGTTAAAGCAGCATCAATATTAGCTGAAGCCTCTTACCTCTACTAAATTGTTGTAGAGGTTCACTCATCCTTCTCCCTCCCTCTCTAGGGATGTCCGGATCAGCCCCTGGCTTTGTGTTTCATGGATTAATGAGGGCAGATTGAGAGAAATCAGTCAAGTCAGGAAGGTGCTCAGAGCAAGGTGAGAGCAAGGTGGGGAAGCAACGTGGGTATCTAAGTCCTGCAGGGAAACAGGTGCAGACGTGACAGCATAGGTGTCGTGGTTTAACCCGGCTGGCAGCTAAATACCACACAGCCGTTTGCTCACCCTCCCCCCTCCCTCTCTGGGACGGGGGAGAGAAATGGAAAGCGAAGCCCGTGAGTTGAGATAAAGACAGTTTAATAAGACAGGAAAATAATAATAACAAAATAATAATAACAATAATAATAATAATAATACAATGGTGATAATAGGAAAATAATAATAATATGTACAAACAAGCGATGCACAATGCAATTGCTCACCACCCGCTGACCGATGCCCAGCTTAACCCCGAGCAGTCCGGCCCCCTTCCCTGGCTAACCACCCCTATATATTGTTTAGCATGACGTCAGATGGTATGGAATACCCCTTTGGCTAGTTTGGGTCACCTGTCCTGGGTCTGTCCCCTCCCAGCTCTTACTGCACCCCCAGCCTGCCTGTTGGCAGGACAGAGCAAAAGGCTGAGATATCCTTGGCTTGGTAGAAGCACTGCTCTGCAACAATTAAAACATCGGGGTGTTATCAACACTCTTCTCATCCTAAGCCAAAACAGAGCATTCCACCAGCTACTAGGAAGAAAATTAATTCTGTTCTAACTGAAACCAGGACAATAGGACAGCGTGTGGTGGTTATTGTCAAGTATCTTTTGCAAGATGAAACCCCCGACAGAGCCAACAGCTTTGTCTGCTGGGCTCTGGCCCTTGTCTCCGTCAGTGATGCCTATGAGGAGACACCTCATCCTTACAGCAGTAGGGCCTCAATGCCTTCTCATCCCCCTCCAGGAGCCTGGGAGATGTCCTCCTGTAGCCTTGTACTTGGCACTTACCCACCGTGCACTGACCCAGGAAGAGCCCTAAACCCCACTGGAGGGACAGCATCTCCCTTCCCAGAGGTTGGGGTCAGGGCCCGACTGTTGGACTTCATGGGACACATCAAGGTTTCCTCAGCATCAGGGCCTTTCCTGGGCCTTGGTCTCCCCGTCTTCACTGCCTGCCTTTTTCTGCTCTAACAAGTCCATGGGGAGGCCTTGACAGTAATGTCCCTCAGTGGGACCGTTAGCACTGTGAGAGGCTTTGGAGTTTGCATCAGACTTGGACTACTTGAGAAGCTGCTTCAGCCACCCAGATAAAGCTCCTCTGCCAGGCACAGCATTGCTGGGGGCACTGCGTGCAGCTGGCATGGGGAGAGGAGAGAAGGGGGAGAGAGGTTCAGGGCAGCCTGGAATAGGAAGGCAGGGGAGAGCTGGCAGAGGGAGAAAGCTTCCCAGCCACCTCCCCATGGTAAGTCTCTGGGTGCAGGGCAATGCCACTGCACACCCTGCCAGGCTCTCCTGGAGCTGGCCCAGCCCTCAGCTGATGGGAGCTGTCAGGAGGATGCTTGGTGTTGGAGCTGAAGGGCATGCAGGGCTTGTATGCTGCAGGGTCAGCATGCAGGGCCCGAGGGCTCCCTTCTCTTGAGGCCGGCTGCAGGCTGTGAAGCCGGGGATGCAGGCAGGGGTGCCCAGGGCTGTGGTGCAGAGCAGGGTCCCTGCTGTGCCCCAGAGGCTGTGTGCCGCGGCAGGGCCTCTGCTACCTGCCAGTCTCCACAATCAGCCTGCCTGGGGAGCTGCCCAGGGGCTGCGGGGAGAAGCTGAGGGTGGAAGGAGCCCCCCTGGTACCGCAGGGCAGGGCAGGGTCCTGCTGCTGCCCAGAGTCTGCTGCCTGGGGCAGGCTGCTCACAGCCCCACACCTCCCTAGGGCACTGCACTGCAGAACTGCCCGGCAAGAGCTACCTGAAGGCAGTGCACTTTTTAGAATCTGCTTCATTTTCCTGCCCATGTGCTGAGGCAGAAGGATGGTAATGGAGTAGGAGCATCTGTAGTAGAGACTAAGGCTCCTCGAGCATTGCTGCTGCTCTGAGGCACCTCACACACCTCCGCACACAGACTGTACCAACGCCACCTTTGCTGTTTCTTGAGGAGTTATTTGACCTTCTCCATTCCTGCAGACAGGGAGATGACCTTGCCCAGTGGACTTCCCAGATCACTTAGGGTTCCCTTTTACCTGTTGCTGTAGACTAGGACTGACTGCTGCAGAGCCCACAGCACAGCCCCCTGCTTCTTTTGGCACCCTCAGAACACCAAGCAGAAGTAAGCCAAGCAGCTGCAGAAAGCTCTTCCTGTGAAAGGAATGGGAAAGAATGTGTTGTGTGTGACTGTTCTATGAGACATACAAAGTATTTTGGTCAGAGAAGTCCTTAAATTTTACAATGTCACTTCTTCTTTTGGACAAACTACCTTGCTCAGGGGCAATAAATGTGTAACAACAGCTCCATCACTGAGTTCCTCCTGCTGGCATTCACAGAAACGCGGGAGCTGCAGCTCCTACACTTTGGGCTCTTCCTGGGCATCTACCTGGCTGCCCTCCTGGGCAACGGACTCATCCTCACTGCCGTAGCCTGCGACCACCGCCTGCACACCCCCATGTATTTCTTCCTCCTCAACCTTGCCCTCAACGACCTGGGCTGCATCTCCACTACTCTGCCCAAAGCCATGGCCAATTTGCTCTGGGACACCAAGGCCATACCCTATTCAGGATGTGTTGCACAGCTCTTTCTTATAACATTTTGAATTTAGCAGAACTTTCTCTTCTCACTGTCATGGCCTACGACCACTACATTGCCATCTGCAAGCCCCTGCACTACGGGAGCCTCCTGGGCAGCAGAGCTTGTGCCCAGATGGCAGCAGCTGCCTGGGGCAGTGGCTTTCTCCAAGCTGTGCTGCACATTGCCAACGTATTTTCCCTGCCCCTCTGCCAAGGCAATTCTCTCAGCCAGTTCTTCTGTGAAATCCCCCAGATCCTCAAGCTCTCTTGCACAGACTTGTACATAAGGGAAGTTCAACTTACTACAGTTACTGCTTTTCTATTTAGGGGTTGTTTTGTTTTCATTGTGCTGTCCTATGTGCAGATCTTCAGGGCTGTGCTGAGGATGCCCTCTGAGCAGGGCCGGCAAAAAGCCTTTTCCACATGCCTCCCTCACCTGGCTGTGGTCTTCCTCTTTCTCAGCACAGTTATCTTTGCCCACCTGAAGCCCCCATCAATTTCCTTCCCTTCTCTGGATGTTGTTCTGGCATTTCTGTACTTGGTTGTGCCTCCAGTAGTGAACCCCTTCATCTACAGCATGAGGAACAAGGAGATCAAGGTTGCCATGTGGAAAGTGATGACTGGGTGTTTTTCTTCAGCAATATATTGCCTGCCTTCTTCTCTAAATCACTCGTAATGCAAATCATGATAGGTGAAGCCAGTGGGTATTATGTTCTTGTGTTTTTATTGGTGTTCTGCTTTTTCTCAATTTTATTTTATCAAATATTTTCCACAAAGAAATATAATTCTTCATTTTGCTTGAGTATTTAAACCAATTAAAGTGACTTTTTGTCTTATATCCTTCCTCTGAGACATTTTCTGTGGCTTCAGGGACAGTGTGCAGCGGTGGAGGGGAAAAGAGTCGTGGCAGTCCAGCCTGGGAGCACCAGCACTGGGTCCATGCAGAGCTGCTCTCCTGCCACTGACACCCTCTCCTGCTGAGCCCTGTTGGCGGTTTAAGGCCTGGATGCTCCTGTAGCTTGGCGCCAGTGCTGCTGTGAGGCTGTGCTGGGACTGCAGGCAGGGACAGGCAGTTGGCACATGAGTGACACAGCTGGCCTCCAGAACAGAATTTCCCTCCTAAAAGGGCCATGCCTGAAGGCTCACATCATCTTTCAGAGTTGCCGTCACATCAGAACATGCTCAACAAGAGTCCCAAAGGCTCCCTGGGATATAGGATGTGCTGGGAGAAGAGCAGGGCCTGTCCAGGTGCAGGAGAGACACAGGAACAGAAACCCTTTGCAGCTGCTGCTACCTGCAGGCACATTGTATGCACATGGAGAGAGGAACAAGAGCGAGCACAAAGGCCATCAGCTATCCCTAGGGGTGTCATGAAGGCCAGTGGGGCAGAGTGTCTTCAGGTCCTTTCTTCCTGAGAGTAACAACCATGGGGCATCTGTCCAGGGGGAAGGCACCTTCAGAGACCGTCTAGTCCAAAGTGCAAGACCTGAATGCAGCTCTGCAATGTGTTTCCTTGAACCCTCAAGGTCCCTGTGCCCATTTCTCATGCTGTGGGGCATCTCAGAGGAGGACAGAGCAAGGTAATGCACCCACCACAGGGCTGAGGTGCCTCCCAGCCTCTGGCAGTGGCTGCAGGAGCCAGAGGGACCCTTCAAGTGCTGCAGTGCACTGTGTATGTGTAAGGCAGGGACTGGTGTCTCTGAACAGCCCAGTGTGGATGAGCAGTGCACGAGGCCAGATCAGATATGGGCAACTCACAGAGCCTTGACATTTCTCTGTGTAGAACTCCAGTAATTACCCCCAGTGTTCCCATGAGATTTTTGTCACCCTCCTTGCACAGGTTCATTGCAAATGCTTCTCTCTGACATGTCATTCTACTCTGCCTTTTGGACTGGTGGTGACAGCAAACTGGTGGCTGTTGGTGACAGCCAACATGGCTTCACACAGGGCAGATTGTACCTGACAAACCTGGTGGCCTTCTACGATGGGTTTACAGCATTGGTGGAGAGGGGAAGAGCACCTCACATCGTGAACTTTGACTTGTGCAAATCATTTGACTCTGTCCCACACAATAGCCTTGTCTCTCAATTGAAGAGACATGGGTGTGATGGATGGATCACCTGGTGGGTGAGGAATTGTCTGGATGGTCACCCTCAAGGAGCTGGAGTCTACAGCTCAATGTCCAAGTGGAGGTCAGTAAAGAGTGGTGTTCCTCAGGAGTCAGTACTGGGGCCAGCACTGTTGTCAGTGACATGGACAGTGTGATTGAGTGCAGTCTCAGTGAGTATGCTGATGACACCAATCTGGGTGGTGCAGTCAATACACTGGAGGGAAAGGATGATATGCAGATGGACCCGGACCGGATTGAGAGATTTTCCTGTGGGAACCTCATGAGGTTCACAAAGGCCAAGTGCAAGGTCCTGCAGCTGGATTGGGGCAGGGTGGAGAATGAGTAGAGAGCAGCTCTGAGGAGAAGGACCTGGGGTACTGGTGGATGAGAAGCTCAACCTGTGCTGGCAATGTGAGTTTGCAGCCCAGAAAGCCAACTGCATTCTGGGTGGCATCAATCAAGTTTGGCCCAAAGGTTGACAGAGTTGATTCTCTCCCTCAGCTCTGCTTTTCAGTACTGCATTCAGTTCTGGGACCCCAAACTCTAGAAGGACATGGAAGTATTAGAATTATTAGAAAAAGTCTAGAAGAGGCCAAAAACAAGATAGAGAGTCTGGGGCAACTTTTCAGTGAAGACTGGCTGAGAAAGCTGGTTCTCTATAGCAGCCTTCCAGTACCTAAAGGGGGCCTAAAAGAGGGTGCTTTAAAATTAGGTATAAGGAAGACATTCTTTCCTTTGGGGGTGGTGGTCAATGGAACAGGTTGCCCAGAGAAGTTGTGTCAACCCATCCCTTCATGCCCCTTCATGGCCAGAAGCCTCCCATGCCAAACCACGATGGACACCAGCCCCCCCACACACACACACTGCAAAGCTGGTGTTTAACCTCATCTTTCCTGCATGGGGCCTCCTCTGCACCACCCAATCTCAGCTCCCACTTTGCCACAAGTGCTCTGCATGGGTGCTACACAGCCTAACTCTACCATGTCCTGCCCTGGTTCTGCCATCCCGCTGGGCAGGGGAGAGGGTGGCCACAGCAAAGGGATGCATTTGGGTGTGGAATGTGTGGCCTGGAAAAGACAAGGAGTCGAGGGAGAGGACAAGGCAAGGCAGCAAAGGCAGCACAAACAGTGCTGTTGGTGCGGGGCCACGTTTGTACCAGTGTAATAAATGGCTCAGTCTTCAAAATAGGACTATAATCAAAGTTTACAATTTATTAAATGAATACAGGTAAGCAAGCAGCACTGGGTGCGCCGGGAGTCTCTGCTCCACCAAGACGCACACCAGTTACATCAAGCGGATGATTTTTATGCTCCTAGGCTGATACAAATTCATTACTACTTCAAAAAAAACCCACAGGGTTATTATAATTAGTTTCTGGAATCCAAACCCTCCTACTGGAGCATGCGTATCTGGTGGTCCCTCTGAGGGTCTCTGTGGTTCTCTCGTGCTGAAGGCTCATAGTCTTCCTCCCTCTTGTCCTTCTCCTTTGTCCAACTTGGCTGTATGTCAGAGACTTGTGCAGTGTCCCCTGCAAGCTTTGTCTTTTAGTTGTTCTTCAGCTCTCCCCTGCTCCTTAATCTCCTGGCCAGATATCAGAGACTTGCATAGTGTCCCATGCAAAAGTCATAACAGTTAGCAGTTATTCTGAACCCCCCAGATATCAGAGACTCCAAGGAAAAGCCTACAAATACATTTCCCTTCAAGCTCTCTATTGACACAAATTGCTAAAACATTCCTTTGCAAGATACAAGAACTATATACATTAACCACTCTGGTTTTCTTAGACTTGTGGTTATACAAGGGTATGTAAGACAGAAGGTCACATTCATCATACCATGCGGCCCTAGCATTGTTCCATACTGACACGAATCAGATGAACATATTTCACAGCAGGATCCTCAGAGGGCAGCAGCTGGCAGGAGGCGAGGGTGATACTATAAAAGCCAGTCAAAGTAACTCTCTAAGACTCAGTTTGGAGTTTTAGAAAGCAGGCGTTCTTTTATTGAGGTCCTGGACACACAGGGGATCACTCCAGTGCTTACAGAACCGTTTGAGCTATAGGGATTATATACAAGCAAAACATACATGTTAATCACATTTCCCCAAAACATATTCATACTACTTCCTGTAACTCATTAAAATCAGTAAGTGTTGCTGACACATGCACATTTGTTTCCCCTGTCTTTCAGGGGTCTCTGGTGGTCATCGGTAGTCTTCCTCACTATGTTCATTAGTTGAATCCAGTTCTTGTCCATGCTCAAGCCATCGAAATCTTTCTTCTCTTATTCTTTCATCTCAGGCATGCATACAAAGCTTAGGTGGTTACACATCCAAGGATATATGCATAGCATGAGTTTCTCACCTAATCTTCTGACACATGCTCTAGGCCTGGGTCACTTTGCCCTCATTCTGAGATACAAGTCTGTAGGCTCTTACAGATAAAGCTGACTAATTAGTGACTAAAGTAACATCAGGGGTGAATGTTTCTGAACTTCCTTCTTTCTAACAAAACCTAGTAAAGGTTTCACCTATCTCCCAATGAAGCTTTTCAAATTTGAAGCCATTGTTCTGTCAAGGAAGAGACTATTTCTCCTTTCAGCTCAGTATCAATGGGAGGCCAGGAAGCCCCTCCCAAGGCTGCTCCTGCCAGCAGAGACAAGGCCGAGAATGAGGGGAGGAGAGGGGAATGGAAGGGCTGTGGTGAGGTCCCTGCTGCATTGCTGGTTGCCCTGCAGAAGATGTGCTGGCCAGCAGGCCTTGTGAGGTCACCCAGCACCTCACAGAGCACCCCAAGGCAGCAGGGATGGCACTGGAGAGGTGGCTGGCAGAGCCCAGCCAGGGGCTGGCTGTGGGTCCCCTCTGCTGCAGCCGCCTGATGGAGCGTGGCAGGAGGAGGGCAGGCAGGGCTTGGGGCTACCATGCTCACAGTTCCCAGTTTCTTTACATGGTTCCTAACCTGAGACTTGTCCATTGACAGTAAGTGTTCCTTGCAGACGACCTTGTGAAACGCTGGGATTTGGTGGATAAATCTCATTCTGTTTTCCAAGGAGAAGAGAGCCTCTCTTTCCCATCTTGTGATGCTCTGCTCTGCATTAGGGGCAGCACAGCTCCATACATCACAGCAGGCTTAGACCGGACTTCAGGAAGAGCAACCAGGAGGAGAGAGCTTGGGCACAACCAGGGATGCCATATGAGCCGGCAGTGCTATATACGGATATGGTCACATCCACATTGGGATGATCTAGGAGGAGTGTGTCCACCCAGGCAAGGGACTTCTCATCTTCCATGACTCCACACTGGTGTGGCCATAACTGGAAGAGGCCTTCCCAGTGTGAGGCTCCTTTTCTGAAGGACTAGGGAGGAAAGGAAAGGGTTCAGAGGAGGTGTGCCAAGACAGGGCTAGGGGTCATGTGTGTGGAGGCTGAGAGCCCTGCGCTTCCTAGACCTGGTGAAGCACAGGCTCAGGGCACCCTTGTAGGAGCTCCTGAGAGACAGAAATCTGCTTTCAGAGATGATGGCACATTTTGGGTAAGGGTAAAGAGCATGAGAAAGGAAATCCACCAAGAAGTGGCTGTTTTGGAGGTCCAGAGTGGTGATGAGGAGGAAGAAATGCCACTCCAAGGGCAGTGCTGTGGTGACTCAGAGGGAGTCTGCTTCAGCCCATGGCTTGTGTTTCAAGTCAGAGGCAATGAGCACAAGGAGTCCCTAGCATGGGTAGGGAGATGCTGTGGTGGGGAAGCAGGTTGGATGTCTCCAGGCTGCAGGGAAAATGGTTCAGGCATGGGACAGGATAGGACAACCTGTGGGGAGATGTCCAAGGGCACTGACAGGGCTGGAAGGCCCTGACACAGCAGAAGTCTTTGTCCCCGTGGCTCTGGCTGTTGTCTCTGCCACTGGAGCCTGTGAGATGACACATGGTGCTCCTGGCACTGGAACCATGTGGCCTCCTTGCAGCCCTGTGCACTGGAGTTGTACTGTTGTCCTTTAGTTGCCGTCACACACCCCAGATCCCACTGCCCCTTGAAGAGCAGCGTGAGGGACAGAAGCTCTCTTACCAGAGCCGGGTGTCAGGCCTTGGTGCTTGCTTTGATAAAACACATCAAGGTTTCCTTGCCATCAGGGCCACCTTTACTTTGCCTTTGCCTGCCTATCATCACTGCCTCCCCTTTCCTTTGCTAACAAGTCCATGGGGGAGCTGTGGTGGTAATGGCCCCCAGTGGGACCAATTAACACTCCCAGAACCTTCAGCATTTCTCCTGGCCTTAACCTCTTGAACAGCCTGCACTATCTCCTCTCAGCATCAGAGGTGCATGGACTCAGCGCCAAATACACCCTGGGGCTCGGCACAATGCAGAGAGCCCTCCTGTGTCCTCTTTCTGCCCAGCAGTTCCTTCAAGGCTTCAGAGCTTTTACGTCTAATTGGGGAGATTTCAGAAAGCTAGTGAATGAGGCACATTTCAATGAGCAGTTGATAATAAGGGAGTTTTCCCTTCAAGCTGGATTCTTTATTGATGTATTTCAATTCCCTGCCCTCTCCCTTTGCTATTGATCCAGAGGGTCTCCTAAGGAGGTCTGGTCAGCTTGGAAAGGCAGTCCCTTGAGGCCAAGCACTCTGTGGGCAACCTTGCTCCTCACCTTCCCAGCCCCACCATTTCTCTCAGGAGCCACCTGGGACTTGCAGCACTTCTCCTCCCATCAGACTTCTCCAGTCAGGGCTGCAGCTGCATGTTACAGCTCCTTTGCACCAACTCCCATCCCTTTTCCCCACAGAACTGCCTGCACGCAGGCACAGAAGGACTGCTCCCCATTGAAAACCAACCAAAGTTAAGTGTGGTGCAGTTCAGTAAACAGTAAAACACTCTCCTCAGCTGTGTGCCCAGTGCAAGCTGCAGCTAATGAGGTTCACCTTCCCCAAGGGATGGCCATACAAGGACTGTTCTAGGCAGAGTGTTTGAAGTGATGAACACGTGCTCTTTTATTTATATATTTATTTATTTATATTTTCTTTCCTATGTTGGAATAATTTGTTCACCTTTCCAGGCAGACCTTGCTAGGTTCAGGGGCCCCTCTGTACTGGAGGTGTTTGCCTGAGGCTGGCAGCTGTCAAGAGGAGCTGTGGGAGACCAGAGGCCCTCAGGAGCTGCAGGTGGAGGCTGGGCAGTGTGTCAAAACATCAATATTGGCCATTTTTAACTATGAAAAAAAAGGAAAGCAGAATCACCAAAGTTTGTAAAAGCTGTAAATGTGCATCCATAAATTATCAATGTTTTAGAAGTTTGACTTTATTTCTGTTTAGTTTTGTTTTCTTCTTTACTTTTATTGACATTTTCAAAGCATTTCTAGTATTGTTAGGCCAACACCATTAAGATCATTCTGCATCTTGTATAAAGCCCTGTGCCCAACCCCCGAAGAATCTTTGCATATCCATGACCATTCACAGTCTTTGCAAAAAAGTACATAACACTGGGATGTGGACCTTGCTGCACAGATGGAAGAAAGCAGGGCCACGAACATGCACGCAATATTCACTTTTCCAGGTGACAGATCCAGGAGATGTGGAAGTGTGGCAAAAGTAGTAAACATGCTCAGCTTTATGGCCAGGACAGAGTATGCATTTCCCTCCAGGTAGGAAAGAAAGTGAAAAATGAGACCGTCTCTGAGAGGAGCAGCGTGCAGAGGGAGAGAATTAACACCCCAGAAAAGCCTAGATCTCTTCCCACACCTCAGAGCACATCCAGGCAATGGACTTTCAGGTGCTTAGAGCTGGAAGACAGGAGCTGGAGGTGTAACGCAGAGATGGCTGAGGCAGTGTCTCCCAGGCTACAGTTACAGCCAAGGGAGAAGAGGAGATGTTCACCTGCCTGGCTTTAGATGGTCCCCTACAGCACAGGAGGATTCAGGCCACACAGCATCTCCTCTGGCACCACCAGAAACTGGGCCTGAGGTCAAAGGACCATAAGGCATGTTGGCAGGGTCCTCAGGAGGCCTGCAGCCCAAGCTGTCGTAAGCACAGTCAGAACAGGCTGTTCAGGGCTTGATCCTGTTGCATTTTGCAAAACCAGCAAAGACGGAGACTGCACAGCCTCTGGGTGACGCCTAGCTGAGCTCATGGTGGGAAGGCTTTTTGCCTTCTTTTTAGCCTGAAGCTCTCCTCTTTCACCTTCACAGCTGTTGTCTTTTATCCTCCCACCCTGAACCCAGCTGAAGATCCTGGCTACGCATCCTCCACAACCCCCTCAGAGATACAGCCAGAGGAGGTCCCCCTCGCCCTGCCCTTCCCCAGTGTCGTGGTTTAACCTGGCCGGCAGCTAAACACCACGCAGCCGTTCGCTCACCCTCCCCCCTCCCTCTCTGGGACAGGGGGGAGAAATGGAAAGTGAAGCCCGTGAGTTGAGATAAAGACAGTTTAATAAGACAGGAAAATAATAATAACAATAATAAAATAAAATAAAATAAAATAAAATAAAATAAAATAAAATAAAATAAAATAATAATAATAATAATAATAATAATAATACAAAGGTGATAATAATACTACTAATAATAATATGTACAAACAAGTGATGCACAATGCAATTGCTCACCACCCGCTGACCGATGCCCAGCCTAACCCCGAGCAGTCCGGCCCCCTCCCCCCGGCTAGCCACCCCTATATATTGTTTAGCATGACGTCAGATGGTATGGAATACCCCTTTGGCTAGTTTGGGTCACCTGTCCTGGGTCTGTCCCTTCCCAGCTCTTACTGCACCCCCAGCCTGCCTGTTGGCAGGACAGAGCAAAAGGCTGAGATGTCCTTGGCTTGGTAGAAGCACTGCTCTGCAACAATTAAAACATCGGGGTGTTATCAGCACTCTTCTCATCCTAAGCCAAAACAGAGCATTCCACCAGCTACTAGGAAGAAAATTAACTCTGTTCTAACTGAAACCAGGACATCTATCCACCCCTTATTCCATACCATTTACGTCATGCTCAGGTTACACTCTTTTCCATACATTCTAATTAGTCACCTATAGTAGTCATGGTAGTGATAACATACAGTATTATATAGTAATTAACACGGTACAATTCAGTTCATGGGCTATTCTCACCCAGTATTAAATCTCCTTGAGGTACACACCGGACCTCTCCGTTCTTTTGCATCACCCACCAAGTGTATCCAGGTCCCTGAGCAAAAGCAATTCCATGGATAGGTTTGCCTTTTCCTGAGGCAGGAGTAGCCCAGACTGTTTTACCCAGCATATTTTTTACATGCACTACAGGGACTTTATCCCCATCTACAGTACGTAACAGGTTTGATTGGGCAGGTCCAGCTCGGTTGGCAGATCCCCTAGTATTGACTAGCCAGGTGGCCTTTGCCAAATGCGTATCCCAATTTTTGAATGTCCCAACGCCCATTGCTTTCAATGTAGTCTTTAACAGTCCATTGTATCGTTCAACTTTCCCGGAGGCTGGTGCATGATAGGGGATGTGATACACCCACTCAATACCATGCTCTTTGGCCCAAGTGTCTATAAGGTTGTTTCGGAAATGAGTTCCATTGTCTGGCTCTATTCTTTCTGGGGTACCATGTCGCCATAGGACTTGCTTTTCAAGGCCCAGGATAGTGTTCTGGGCGGTGGCATGAGGCACAGGATATGTTTCCAGCCATCCGGTGGTTGCTTCTACCATTGTAAGTACGTGGCGCTTGCCATTGCGAGTTTGAGGGAGTGCGATGTAATCAATCTGCCAGGCCTCTCCATATTTATATTTCAGCCATCATCCTCCATACCAAAGAGGCTTTGTCGTAGTTCTGCTCGAGTGGGCAGCTGAGCTCCACCACAGCCGCTCTCTCACTCCCCCTCCTCAAAGAGGAATGGGGAGAAAATATGTGAAAAGGGGCCCAAGGGTTGAGATAAGGACGAGAAAATCACGCAATAATTATTGTAACGGGCAAAACAGACTCGGCATAAGAAGATAGTAAGATTTATTGCTCATTATTAACAAGCTAGAGAAGTGAGAAACAAAGGAAAGAAACCAAAAGCTCCTTCTCCCCCCATCCACCCTCTTCCACCTCCTCCCCCCGAGCGGCGCAGGGGAACGGGGGAATGGGGGTTATGGTCAGTCTACAGCATTTCTTCTCTGCCGCTCCTTCTCGGTCACTCTCATCCCCTTTGCTGTGGGGTCCCACCCACGGGACACAGTCCTTGATGAACTGATCCGGCATGGGCTTCCCACAGGCAGCAGCTCTTCCAGAACTGTTCCAGATATGGGTCCGTACCACGGGGTCCATCCCTCAGGAGCAAACTGCTCCAACCTGGCTCCCCCACGGGCAGCAGCTCCTGCCAGGTCACCTGCTCCTGTGTGGTCTCCTCTCCACAGGATACAGGTCCAGCCTGGGACCTGTTCGGGCAGGGATCTTCCACAGGCGGCAGCTTCCATCGGTGCAGGGCCACCTGCTCCACCATGGTCTCCTCCACGGAATGCACCATGGAACCCTGCTCCACCGTGGTACTCCATGGGCTGCAGGGGGACATCCTGCTTCACCATGGTCCTCACCACAGGCCGCAGGGGACTTCTGCTCCGGAGCCTGGAGCACTTCTCCCCCTCCTTCTTCACTGACCTTGGCACATGCAAGGCTGTTTTCTCACTCCCTTCACTCTCCCGGCTGCTGTGTACCGCAGCTTTTTTTTCCCTGTCTTAAATATGCTCTCACAGAGGCGCAAAACAACATCGCTTATTGGCTCAGCTCTGGTCAGCAGTGGGGCCCTTCCCAAACATGGGGCAGCTTCTAGATCCTTCTCACAGAAACCACCCCTATGGCTCCCTGCTACCAAAACCTTGACACATAAACCCACTACACGCATCACCTTCCCATAGATTGAGATCAGATTTGTCAAGCAGGACCTGGCTTTGATAAACCCATGCTGACTGGGCTTCAACACCTGATTGTCCTGAAAGTGTTGTGTGATGGTACTCAAGACAATCTGCTCCATGAGCTTCCCCAGCTCAGAGGTCAGACTGACAGGCCTGTAGTTCTCAAGATCTTCCTTCTGGCCTTTCTTTTACATGGCTGTCACATTTGCTAGTCACCAGTCAACTGGGACCTCCCCTGATAGCTAGGACTGTTGGCAAGTGATGGAAAGAGGCTTGGTGAGCACTTCAGCCAGCTCCCTCAGTACCAATGTGTGGAGCCCAAATAGACTTGAGTACATCGAAGCAGAATAGCAGTTCTCTAACCATTTCCTTGTGGATTATGAGGGCTTCATTCTATTCAATATCTTTATCTACCAGCTCAGGGGGTTGAGTACAAGGGGAACAACTGGTCTTGCTGCTAAATATTGAGGTAAAGATTGCACTAAGTACCTCAGTCTTTTCCTCATCTCTTCTTATTCTGTTTTCTCACATCCAATATAGGATGAAGATTCCCCTTAATTCTCTCTCTCTCTCTCTCTCTTTTTTTTTTTTCCTTATGTATTTATATTTAAAAAACAAACAAACAAACAAAAAACATTTTTATTGTCTTTAAAAGTAATAGATGTATTGAGCTCCAGTTGGGCTTTGGCCCTTCTAAATTTTTTCTTTGCACAGCCTAACAACATTTAGGACTCAGCTTCCGAGAAATAACAGCATACATGAGAAGAACAGAAAGGTGGAATCTGGCAGCCTTCCATCCTCTACCCTTCTATGACACTGTGCTGGAGCTCCATTCAACTGGTTACTCCTCTACTGCCCAAAATCTCTGCAGCTGCTGATGCTTTTATCTTGTGAGAGACAGCACAGTTAGGATGAGACATCTCCCTGCAGACATTAACAGTTCACAGAGTGGGGCATTTGTCCAGGGGAACCTTGAGAAACTGCAGGATCTTACATACAAAAACCTCTTGACATTTACAAGGAGAAGAGCCTAGTCCTACAGAAGAGGAAGAGGAACCCCACATATCAGGGCAGACGGGGACCCTGCTGAGTGAGCAGCGCCCAGGAGGAGGAGGGGAGCACCATGAGGGATGCCATATGAACAGTGGTGCCTGCTCACCAGGAGCCAGGCCAGAGCTGCCTTATGAGGAGCATGTCCATCAAGAAAATACGAGTTATCAGACTCAGCTCCAATATGGTGTTACCCCACCTGCACAAGGCTGTCCCAGTGAGTAGCTCCTCATTTACGAGAGATGCAGGACTGTGCCCAGAGAGGTTGTGCCAAGGTGGGGTTCAGGGCCTAAAGCACCTGCTGTGTATAGAGTGTCTGAGAGACTTGGGTTTCTCTGGCCCAGTGGCATGGAGCATCCAAGTAGAGCAAAAGTAGCCTGAGACTGCCTGAAGGGTGTATTTGGAGATGTTTTAGCTTTCCTCTGTAGGGAAAAATGGCATGACAAAGAAATAATGCTACAAAATTGACTTCAGGATGTTGAGACTGGACTTGAAGAGAAAGAAATTCTCATCTCCTACTGCCGCAGGGGGAGCCCTGAGCAAGGTATGAAAGGAAAATATCTCCCTTCCCAGAGGGTGGGCATCAAGGCCTACCCTTGTGCTTGGTGAAACACATCCACTTTGTCTACACCTCAGTGTCACCTTCACATTGCCTTTGTCTACTTGTCCTCACTGCCTCCAATATTCTGCTCTAACGAGCTCCAAGGGAGGCTGTGTCAGTGCTCGCCTCAGGGGGAAACTCCAGGAAACTTGCATCTAATTTGGACTTCTGGAGAGATGTCTTCAATTGTCTCTCAGTGCCTGAGGTTCATGGGCTCATCACCAAAGCTACCAGAGGAGTCATTACAATGCTTTGGGCTGGGTCTCTGGTGCTGAGCTGGGCCGGGCTCCTGGGACAGAGAGCTCGTGGCAAGAGGACCCTGGTGCAGAGAGACAGCTCTGCCCAGGAGCAGCTCCTCTGCACAGTGCAGCAGGGCTGGGAGCTCTGACCGCAGCTGGCACAAGGAGAGGAGAGAAGGAGAGAGGGCTTGGAGGCAGTTGGCAGTGGGAGGATGCTGAGAGCTGCCTGCAGGAGAAATCTGCACAGCCCTTGACGAGGTAAGTGTCTGGCTGCAGGGCCATGCAGCTGCAGGTCCTGGAAGGCTCTCCTCCTGGGTCTTGCTTATGGGAGGGCAGTGAGCAATGCAGTAGGCTTTGAGACTGCTGCTGGGTTGCACTGCAACATGAGGAAGTCTGGCAGAAACCACTTGGATTGCCATATCCCAGCTGCCCCTGGTCTTTCACAAGCAGGGTGGCCAAACCTCCTCCAGACACTGCAGTGGGATACTGGGACACCCCAGCTTGTGAATATCCAACTCTCTCTGTGGGGTGTTCTCCTGGGCTGCATGTTCCTCTCCGTCAGGTCTTACCTCTCTCATGGCATACTTGTGTTATCCAGGATCCTGAAAGAGAAGACACCTCCATGCTAAGGCGCTCTCCATGCTGCTGGATGGCTGTCTGTGGGCAGCTGGAGTGAGGCCTCGGCACCCCCGGCTAGGAGGGAAGAGCTGAGATTCTGATCAGGTATACCAGAAATGAGGTGAGGATTCTGTGCAGCCTCACTTCGACTGGGGCTTCTCTGCTCTCAGCTGTCTCCACTTTCATCTTGGAAAAACACGGAAGTGTGATCATCGTCCTAAGAATTATAGGGCTAACTACTAGAAAATAAAGCAAAGAATTTACCCCTTGCTCTACAGTGTTTTCAGAAGAGTTGCTTGTAACAACACTGCAAAGCTCATTGATCTGATAAGTGGATTGCACTTGAGTTTCCCCCACGTTCCTGCTTTCCTTTGCTGCACAGCAGGAAGGACTCCTCTGCAGCCCAAACCAGCCCCTGCTCCCAGTGCCACTCTCAGTCAGCCCCAGCCACAGCTCAAGCAAGAGAGCTGCAGAAAGGTTTTCCTGCAAAGAGAGAGGCTCAAGCTGGAGGGTGCTTTTAGACTTGAAATAGGTTTTCCTCAGAGAGGTTTTCTGATTTTGCTCTACATACTCCTCCTTAACAGAAAACTGTGTTCAATGTCAGACAATGCCCAACATCAGCTCTGTGAGTGAGTTCCTTCTGCTGGCATTTGCAGACACATGGGAGCTGCAGCTCCTGCACTTTGCGCTCTTCCTGGGCATCTACCAGGCTGCCCTCCTGGGCAACGGACTCATCCTCACCACCGTAGCCTGCGACCACCGCCTGCACACCCCCATGTACTTCTTCCTCCTCAACCTCGCCCTCCTTGACCTGGGCTGCATCTCCACCACTCTGCCCAAAGCCATGGCCAATTCTCTCTGAGACACCAGGACCATCTCCTATCAAGGCTGTGCTGCACAGGTCTTTATATTTGTCATCTTGATTACAGCAGAGTTTTATATTCTTACCATCATGGCCTACGACCGCTACGTTGCCATCTGCAAGCCCCTGCATTACGGGAGCCTCCTGGGCAGCAGAGCTTGTGCCACCATGGTAGCAGCTGCCTGTGGCAGTGGCTTTCTCCATGGTGACCTGCACACAGCCAGTACATTTTCCCTGCCCCTCTGCCACGGCAATGCTGTGGACCAGTTCTTCTGTGAAATCCCCCAGATCCTCAAGCTTTCCTGCTCAAATGCCTACATAAGAGAATTTGAGCTACTTGTTTTTCTTTACTCTTCAGTTCTTTTGTTTTCATTGTGTTATCCTATGTGCAGATTTTCAGGGCAGTGCTGAAGATGCCCTCTGAGCAGGGCAGGCACAAAGCCTTTTCCACATGCCTCCCTCACCTGGCCGTGGTCTCCCTCTTTGTCAGCACTGTCCTGTTTGCCCACCTGAAGTCCCCCTCCATCTCTTTCCCATCCCTTGACCTTGTGGTGACAGTTCTGTACTCAGTGGTGTCTCCAGCAGTGAACCTCATCATCTACAGCATGAGGAACCAGGAACTCAAGGATGCCTTGAGGAAACTGATGACCTGATAAGACCTGATAATCTTTTTTTTTAAAAAAAAAAAAAAAAGAAGCCCATTGTCTTCTGCATATGACTCATAAAGCATTGCAGGAACAAGGTTATCTTTTGGTCATTTTTCATACTCTGGAGAGTGCCATCACAAGCTCAGAGCTGTGATGTGTACGGGCAGGGGGTTCAGCAATGACTGAGTAGGCCATTGCTCATTGTTCACTTGCTCTTCGGGGGATAGGATTTCCCAGAAGAGCAGGGCCTGATGTATGTGCATGGAAGACATGGAAAGAGAAACCCAATGCTGGTTCCAGCAGGCACATCATATGTGTGTGGAGAGATGAACACGAAGGAGCACAAAGGCCATCAGCTATTCCTAGAAGTCTCATGAAGGCCAGCTGGACAGATAGTGTCACAAAACCAAGTAACGTCCCCTGGGAAGCCACCTGAAGGCAGCTCTGGGATGTGCTTCCTTGAACGTCTCTGTGCCCATTCCTCATGCCTTGGGGTATCTCGGAGGAGGGCAGAGCAGGGTGAGGCACCGCAGGGCTGAGGTGCCTCCCAGCCTCTGGCAGTGGCTGCAGGAGCCAAAGGGACACTGCAGGCACTGCAGTGCACTGCATGTGGATGTGCAAGGCAGGGACCTGTGTCTCCCAACAGCCCCATGTGTATGAGGAGCATGGGAGGCCAGCTCAGACATAGGCACCTCACAGAGCCCTGACGCTGCCCTGTGTGACTCCAGAAACAACCCCTGTTGTCCCTGTAAGATTTCTGTCATGCCTCTTGCACAGATTCAATGCACATGCTCCTCTCCTCCATGTCACACTACCATGACTTTCTGGACTGGGCTTTCTGTCAGAGGTTTGGCTCAGAGATTTCTGGGGACTTGGAAAAGGCAGGCATCAAAAGCATCTTATGGAATGACAGTAAATAAATAATTAAATAAAAGGGCGAGGAGAATTGCAACTGTCACCTCTGCTCCTGCTGACATGATGGGGAAAGTCCTGCCACAGCCATCTTCAGGTATGTGGCATAAAAAATAAAGAAATTGCTGAAGCAGTAGGGAAGGGGAAAGAAGGCAATGTGGTGAACCTGGACTTTATCAAGGCCTTTGCCATGGTCTTCTGGAGTCTCCCTTTAGCCAGACTGGTGATATTTGGACTGAAGAAAGGGATGATGATGTGAGGGGGAGGGTGGCTGGACACTAGTGGTACAAAGTCCTCCTGCCACCCAGATACCAGCAGCACCCCTCAGTGATGGGCACTTGGATCAACAACATTGACCCTCTTTTTTATCTCCCTTTATGATGACACGGAGTACATTTTCAGCTCAATTGTGGCTAATGCCAAGCTAGGAGGACTCCTTGAGCAACTTCACCTTGCACAGAGCACAATACTATGTGGGCTGCTGCAGGGCAAGTTAACTCCATCCCTGTCAGACCCAGTACAAGCAGACACTCGATTGCCATGCCGACTGTGAGATCCCCTCTGCCTACATACCCAGTAGGACCCTTACAGGAAGAAGACCTGGCTATAGATCGTCATGTTCCTTCTTGGTGGTAAGGAACTGGACAGGCTTGAGAGGTTGCTTGCGGGAATCTCATGAGACTCCCACCTGCTCTCATGAGACACCACCTGGAGTACTGCGTTCAGCTCTGGGGCTCCCAGTACAAGAATGACTTGAAGCTATTAGAGTGAGTCCAGACAAGGACTACAAGGATGATCAAGGGGCTGGAGCAGCTCTCCTATTAAAACAGGCTGAGGGAGTTGGGGTTGTTCAGCCTGGAGAAGGCTCTGAGGAGACCTTATATCATCCATCCAGTACTTAAAGTGGGCCAACAGAAAAGCTGGGGAGAGACTTTTACTCAGGGTGTGCACTGATAGGACAAGGGGAATGGCTTTAAACTTAAAGAGGGTAGATTTAGAGTGGGTAGTCAGATGAAATTCTTGATTTGGAGGTGAGGCACTGGCACTGGTGCTGTGGGTCCAGAGGTCACCCAGAGGGAGTTTGGATCAGCCCACACCCTTGTGTTTGAAGGAACAGCTGGCAGGAGTGGAGAGGCGTCACGGAAATCATGGCAATACAGGAGTGAGAGCAAGGTGGGGAAGAGAAGTGCCTGTCTGCAGCCTTCAGAGAGGTGTGGGACGGCATAGGAAAGTCTGCAGAGGAGAAGGCAGAGGGCTTTGACAAGAATGGAAGGCTGTAGCAGCACTGACACCTTTGTCCCCTTGGCCATGGCTTATGAGGAGACATGTTATACTTGCAATAAATGACTGAGTCCCAAATAGGATTGCAATTAAAGTTTACAATTTATTAAAGGAATAGAGGCAAGGAAACAGCACTGGGTGTGCCGGGAGTCTCTGATCCACCAAGACACACACCTATTACATCAGGTGGCTGGTTTTTATGCTCCTAGGCTAATACATATTCTACCCCACTTTTTGGAAAAGGCAGGGTTATTATAATTAGTTTCCCAGGATCCAAACCACCCCATGTGCGCATGCGTATCAGTCTCCAGTGGTTCCTCTGAGGGGTCGCTCGTACTGAAGGCTCATAGTCTTCCTTCCAGGCTTTGTCCTTCGATTGTTCTTCATCTTCCCCCCTTCTTCTTATTTGGTCATATCTTAGCTGGATATCAGAGACCCGTGCAGCGCCACATGCAATAGTTAGCAGTTATTTTGAAACCCCTTTGTTCTCTTATCCCAGATATCAGAGACTTGTCCCATGGAAAAGTCAGCAGTTTTTGGAAACTCCTTTGTTCTCTTATCCCCTAGACCCGAGTCTCACGATTTACCCTTCAAACCCTCTATTGACACAAACTTCTAGACTCTGTTTCACTTAGACATGTGGTTATCCAAGGGTATGTAAGACAGAAAGTCACATTCATCATACCATGCAGCCCTAGCATTGTTCCATATTGACACGAGTCAGATGAACATATTTCACATACTCATGGCATTCGGACAATGTATTCTCCTTTCAACCATGTGAAAACACTGGATGGTGTCATAATACTGTCCTTCACATGATATTATCGGCATTGTCCCCTACCCCACAGACTCCAGGAAGAGCCCTGAGTGAGACATGGAGGTGCTGGGGGTGCAGGATCTCCCCTCCCAGTGGCTGGGGTCAGGCCTTGGCCTTCTGCTTCGGCAAAACAAACCGAGACTTTTCTCAGCACAGTGTCTTTGACTGTCTGTAATCAGGGCCTCTAGTTATCTGCTGTAACAGTTCCCATGCGAGGCTTTCATAGTAACAGACTAGAATGGCCAACAGAGTGTAGAGAATAGAGCAGTCTAATACTACGGAATAGAGTAGCCAGCAGAGGTGAGACAGGTACTTTGATATAATGAAAGCCATCAGAAAGCTGATCCCAGTTAGATGACTGATATGGGGAGGTCAGGAGTAACCTGGCCAGGACATATGTGAGATTTGGGGGAGGGAAGAGAAAAGAGGAGGAGCTCAGAAGCTTACCTTTGCAGAGGTAAGAGGGTTCATGTCATGTTGAGGCTGCTGTAACACTGACTTCAAACAGTCTTGTAGGGCCTATAAACTATTTTCAACAGTAACAATAATCCCTAAACCTAAACATTACACAAACACCCTGACAGGACTCCACTATTGTAATGCAGAAATCAAAGTATCACCTGAAGAAAAACTCAGCCCATAGCCCCTTTCCCTTACATTTACTCTCTTGCTCACCTGAATCACTGCCCCTAACACTAACATTAAATTGCTCTATTTCATCCTAGACTTCTTGACAGATGTAAACAAAACCCTTAAGCATAATGTGTGCCCATACCCTAACCAGAGACCTGACACCACAAGCAGAACACAAAACGCTCCATCTAAAACTTTGCTTAATCTCTAACCCAGAAAGGTCAAATCTAGTCCCTAGGAGAGTAGAGAGAGGTCAGCTCTACCTCAGGATCTCCTGCCCCAGCAGGAGGAATGTGACTGTGGCAGGGACTGTGAGGTCCCTTCTGCCTCTGCACTTGATAGGGCAGCAGCAGGAACGTGTCACGGAAAGGGACTGTGAGGTCACTTCTGTCTGAAGCTGACAGGTCACCCTTACCTTCTCCCTCGGATCTGTACTTTTGTGTGGACATGTGCCAGTGGCCCTGCTAGGCCAGCAGAAGGCACCTGGTTGGCATGCTGACTGTGGGATCCCCTCTGCCTACAAACCCAGGAGGATCCAGACAGAAAGAAGGCCCCAAGATGGGTTGTCCTGTCCCTTCTGCTTGAGTCCATGACTGGAGAGCAGGAGGCACAAGGCTTGGCTGTGTGTAGCCACGAAGCTGCAAGGCCAGCAGTAGGCCCATGGCATGGAAGATGCTGCTGAGGTGACTTGTGTCTGGTTGGCTGCCAGGCCGCAAGGAGCCTGATGGGTTGGGATGCCTCTTCAGGAGTGGTTTCCACCCTGATGGAGCTTCCTTTGATATTAGCAAAGAAGAGGAGAGAATAAGCTGCCACAGAATGCAATATGGAAGGTTGGCACTGGCCTCGACGAGGAAGAAATGCTGGGATGAGAGCAAGGTGGTAAACAGAGATGGGTTTCTGCAGACTTCAAGAAAATAGGGCAAAGTGTGGGACAGCATTGGAAAGCTTGCAGAGGAGAAGGCAGAGGGTGCTGGCAAGAATGGAAAGCCCCAACAGCCCTGAATTTTTTTCCCCTTGTCTAGAGCTTATGAGGTGATGAGATGTAGTCATTACAGTGGGGCCTCCTTCCTTCCTTGCAATCCTTGCAGAGGCTGGAAGGTGTCATTCCAGTGTTCTTCTCATGGCATCACGCTGCCCAGAACATCCCACAGATCGCCAGGAAGAGCCCTGAGCCAGACACGGGGTACAAGATCTCCCCTCCAGCAGCTGGTGGCAGGCCTTGAATCTTCTGCTTCACTAAAAGAAGCCAAGACATTTCTCAGCATAGCACTTTGTCTGTCTGTAATCATGGCCTCCAATTATCTGTCCTAGCAAGACCCTGGGGAGGCTTCATTAGTAACAGCCCTCAGTGGGGCCCATTAATACTCCAAGTCACTTCAACTTTTGTGCCTCCTGACTTGACATGCTCAAGCGGTTACATCACTCTCCTCTCAGTACCTGAGCTTCATAGACTGAGCACCAAAATACACCATGGACCTCATTAAAATGGAGAAACTCCTAACATCTCTACCACAGTTTTCTTAAAGACTTCAGGATTTGTTCAGCTAATTGCAGAGCTTGCATGATGTAGTTAAAGAAGAAGATTTCAAAAAGCACCTAATAAAAACTTCTTGTTTCAAAGTCTGAATTTTGCTGCATTTCAGTTTTGAGCATTGTTCTCCTATTGCTGTTCATCCAGGGTGACTTCTTTGGAGACCTCTATCAGGAGAAAAAGCAGAGTCTGGAGGTCTTACACCTCCACTGCCAGCAGTGGTCTTTGTCCCTGTAACTGCAGCTCAGCCCAGCACATGAAACCCTTTCTAAGAAAAGTCAGTTGTACTTTGGGAACAAAATAAATAATAAAATAAAATAAAATAAAATAAAATAAAATAAAATAAATAAAATAAAATTGAAATAACCATTGGAATCTGAGAAATTCTGCTTGAATATTAGTAAACACCTGGACATCCATGGTCTCTCATGGGTCTTCTGTGGAAAACTCTGGAAGAAAAGTAAAGAAAATATTTCTTCAAGTGGCTGTAGTTGTACCCACAAGCTAGGCCTCTTTTGGGAAATTGTCCCCTTCCAGTCACAGAAACATAAACTGAGTAATGTGAAAAGACCTGCCCAGTCAATAGAGTAGGGCAAAGTCATGCTTCCTGTGCTATAGATGCAGAAGGCAAAAAGAATTGCATTTTGCCTTATACTGCTCAAGGATGTGTAAACCAGGTCATGCATCTTTACCTTAGTACTGACAAGTCCATCACTAAACCACACTACCAAGTTCTACAACTACACCTTGGCTCTCCAGTCAATGAACCAGCTCATGGATGGCAATCAGGGAGTCCCGGTTAGCATGGTGCTACCTCAGGTGCGCCACCATGGTAGCCATTGGCACCTGCTGTTCTTCAACCCTCAGCAAACCCACAACAGAAGGATTCTGTGGAAGGCCAAGCAAGGTAGACAACTGTTTAAGATCTCCATCTTAAAGGCAGGTATGCCAAAGCCCCAGCGGTAGTGCCCTCTTGGAACTTTGAAGTTCCCTCTCCTGAAACAGTCTATGCTGAGAATGCACAGGCCAGTCCCAATGGGGTGTTTTTGCCATTCCTTCCCAGTTAGACTCCCTTCAGCCTCCAGACAGTTAACTGCTGGGATCCCCTTGTCACTCCAGAAATATAGGTGGGTTCTACCTCTTTAAGTCTTGATGGCATTAGGGTACACTGTGTAGAGCCTGAGACATTTGTGGGTGTGATGTGCCAGAAAAACACCAGGAGAAGCATCCCAAGGGGTGGTGCTGCTGGTGAGGACACGTTTGTGCCAGCAGCATGAGTGGGCAGCAGCTGTGCGCAGGCGAGGGGAGGCCAGGAAGTGCATGCCAAGAGCGCTCCTGCCAGCAGAGACAAGGCCGGGCTGAAGCCAAGGGGAGAGGCAGGTCCAGGGCAGGGGGCTTCAAGGGCCATGCTGAGCTCCCTGCCCCAGCAGCAGCCGCACTGGCCCTCAGCAGATGTGCTGGCTGGCACACACGGGGAGGTGCTGGCGTGCATCAGAGAGCAGCAAGGAGGGCGCTGGAGAGGGCCGGGGCGAGGTGGGTGGCAGAGCCCCATGCAGGGGCTGGCTGGGGGTCCCCTCTGCTGCAGCCACCGCACGAAGTATGGCAGGAGGAGGGCAGGCAGGGCTCATGGCCATGGGGCAGATCCTGGCCCTGGACGCTCTATGAGTGCCTTGCAGCTCCTGACAGGCTGCAGTGAGGTGCCCCTCAGCCTTCCTTCCTGTGCTCCCAGGGCACATGGCTGCCTCCTGCCCAGCTCACTGCCCTCCAAGAACGTCTGACAGTGCTGCTTCCCAAGCTGGGCCTTGCCCAGCATTAGTCCCCTGCAGGGGCAGAAAATGGCCCTTGTCTTCATGACTTTTCATGGTGTTCCTTTTGGTACATGCTCTTCTCATCCTTTATCTCTTTTACTGAATAAAGAGGCCTAGGAGAACTTTTTGGTACAGAGTACTACAGAAAAAAACATCGAGTCCCTCAGCCACATCTCTGCTTTTCCCCCACATTGCAGCTGGTTTCTTCATTCTACAACCTCTGCTGTACCTGAAGAGAAATTATGAGAAACAAGACTCACAGAAAATGATTACCTGCTGGTTATTTTATTTGGTTAATTACAAAGCTTACCAGCACCTGTAAATGAGGTCTTTGGGTTAAAAAACAAGAAAGACAACAACAACAAAAGGTTGAAGAAATGAGATGGAGAAAAATATTTTTATTGGACTAGTATTGCAAAGAATGAAAAGCAATTTTGAAATACATGAACAAAGGTGTTTCTGCCTTGTCCAGGTTTATGTGAGGAAGATGTGCAGGCACCTCATTGATGGGGAAATACTGTAGATTAGAATAACATCCTCAGTGCCTCCTTTAGCTCCTTGTTCCTCGTGCTGTAGGTGAGGGTTTCGCTGCTGGAGGCAACACCGAGTATAGAAGTGAAACCGCCAGGCCCAGGGATAGGGAGGTGGTGGAGGGAGGCTTCAGGTAGGCAACCGTGGCAGTGATGCTATGCAGGGAGACCACGGCCAGGTGAGGGAGGCATGTGGAAAAGGCTTTGTGCTGGCCCTGCTCAGAGGGCATCCTCAGCACAGCCCTGACAACCTGCACATAGGACAGAGCACAATGAAAACAAAACATCCAAATGCTAAAAAGACACTGAACGCAAGTACCCCAACTTCCCTGAGGTAGGGATCTGAGCTGGAGGGCTTGAGTTGAGCTTTGAGGAGAGCCTGAGGAGAGCTTTGACTCAAAACAGAGCACTTTGACATGAAACAGCATATCTTTACACTTGCTGAGCACTCTTCTCAGCACTCTTCTCATCCTAATCCAAAACATAGCACCCTTCCTGCACCTGGGGCGCAATAACGCCAAGCAGAGCTACAGGCTGGGAGAGGAATGGTTGGAGAGCTGCCAGGCAGAGAAGGACCTGGGAGTGATGGTGGATAGTCGGCTGAATATGAGCCAGAGGTGTGCTCAGGTGGCCAAGAAGGCCAACGGCATCCTGGCTTGTATCAGGAACAGTGTGACCAGCAGGGCTAGGGAGGTGATCGTCCCCCTGTACTCGGCTCTGGTGAGGCCGCACCTCGAGTACTGTGTTCAGTTTTGGGCCCCTCGCTACAAGAAGGACATCGAGGTGCTTGAGCGGGTGCAGAGAAGGGCGACGAAGCTGGTGAGAGGCCTGGAGAACAAGTCCTACGAGGAGTGGCTGAGGGAGCTGGGCTTGTTCAGCCTGGAGAAGAGGAGGCTCAGGGGCGACCTTATCGCTCTCTATAGGTACCTCAAGGGAGGCTGTAGCGAGGTGGGGGTTGGTCTGTTCTCCCACGTGCCTGGTGACCGGATGAGGGGGAATGGGCTTAAGTTGAGCCAGGGGAGTTTTAGGTTAGATGTTAGGAAGAACTTCTTTACCGAAAGGGTTGTGAGGCATTGGAACAGGCTGCCCAAGGAAGTGGTGGAGTCACCATCCCTGGAAGCCTTCAAAAGACGTTTAGATGTAGAGCTTAGGGATATGGTTTAGTGGGGACTGCTAGGGTTAGATCAGAGGTTGGACTCGATGATCTTGAGGTCTCTTCCAACCTAGAAATTCTGTGATTCTGTGATTCCACCTACTAGGAGGAAAATGAACTCTGTCCTAACTGAAACCAGGACAAGGGTGCACTCTATTCCATCATCCAGGCCACTGACAAATAACTTGAACAGAACTGGACTCAGTGTAGGTCCCTGGGAGACACTGCTGGCTACAGGCCTTCAACTAGACTCTGTTCCACTAAGCACGACCCTCTGAACTCTGCCATCCAGCCAGCTCACATCCCACCTCACCGACCACTCCTCCATCTCACACTTCCTGAGCTAGCCTATGAGGATGTTATGGGAGACTGAAAGCCTTGCTGAAGTCAAAGTAGACAACATCTGCTGCTCTCCCCTCACCCACTCAGCTAGTCATTCCATCATAGAAGCCTGTCAAGTTGGTGAAGCATGGTTTCCCTTGGTGAACCTATGCTGACTACTCCTGATCACCTTCTTCTCTTCCACATGCTGGAGATGACCTCCAGGATGAGCTGTTCCATTGCCTTTCCAGGGATGGAGGTGAGGCTGACCAGCCTGTAGTTGCCTGGGTCCTCCTTCTTGCCCTTGCTGAAGACCGGTATGACATGAGCTTTCTTCCAGTCTTCAGGCAGCTCTCCTGTTCTCCATGACCTTTCAAAAATGATTGGCCAGCAGTAACATCTGCCAGCTCCCTCAGAACTCATGGATGTATCCCATCGGGGTCCATGGATCTGTGGCTGTCAGGTTTGCCTAAGAGATCTCTGACCTGATCCTCTTCAACCAAGGGAAAGTCCTCATTTCTCCAGATTTCCTCCCTTGTCCTGAAGGTCAGAGATTCTGGAGGGCTGCTCTTAGCAGTGAAGACTGAAGCAAAGAAAGCATTCAGTAATTCTGCCTTCTCTGTATCCTTTGTCACCAGGTCACCCACCTCGTTAAGCAGTTGGCCCACATTTTCCTTCCTCTTCCTTCTGCTATTGATGTATTTGAAAAAGACCTTTTCTCAGACAATGGCCCTATATTCTTCCCAAGTGGCTTGTCCCTTTTTTCCACATTATGTATACTTCCTTCTTCCATTTAAGTCACTCCAGGATCTCCTTGATCATTCAAGCAGGTCTCCTGCCCTCTTTGACATTTTGCTCACAGGAATACATATTTTTTGAGCTTGGAGGACTTGGGGGTCAGTGCACTATCGCTGCCGGTGCACCATTGTGGCAGCCATCAGCACCTGCTCTTCAGCTCTCAGCAACCCCACAACAGGAGGGTCCCGTGTGAGACCAGGCAAGGTAGACAACTATTTGATGTTCTCTATATTCATGGCAGTTATGCCAACAGAACTATGGTACTCTTTTGTTTAGTTGTTTGCCCTTGGAAAAAGCCAGAAACGCAGTCTGGAGGCATATCATTAGGGTTACCCAATGATGTTCACATCACTCAAGAGCTGTCATGACCAGCCCGAAAGAAAGAAGGGGAAGGTGCCATGCCTTGTTCCCTCCACCAAGTGGATTCATGAGCGTCGTACCAGTAACACCTCAAATAATATTTATTGGTGCATATTTAGGGAAAGCATCACAAACCCATATTTGCTTTCCTAGTGGTAACTTAGTAGTTTCTTGCAATATGTAGTTGCTTTACAGGGAAGGGTTGTACTGGGTCTGGCTGGAATGTTAACTTTCCCTGCAGCAGCCCATACAGTGCTGTGCTCTGCACTTGTAGCTGGAACAGCAGTGTTATCACACCAGTGTTCTGTCTACTGCTGAGCAGTGCTGGCACAGCATCAGGCCTCTCTCTAACCCTCCTAGGGGATGGGCAAAAAGTGAGAAGAGAAACATCACTAGGGCAGCCGACCTCAACCAACCAAAGGGATATTCCATACCATGTGATGTCACACTCAGCAATAAAAGGTGGAAACAGGAAGAAGAGGGGAGGGGTGGGCTCTCATTCTGAAAATGTCAGTCCTCCTCCTGAACACCGGCTACATGCGTTGTGGCCCTGCTTCAAGGACGTGGTCAAGCACCGCTCATTTGTGGGAAGTAGAGAGTAATTTCTTTCCTCTGCACTTCCACATAGGCTTCATCTGTTTTATTTGTTTGTCTTCCTCCCTTTTCCTTTCCCTTTTTATTTCCCTTTAGTTAAATTGTTTAGTTCATAATAATCCTTCTTTAATTATTATTTCCCTTTAATTAAATTATCCTTATCTCAACCCGTGAGTTGTTCTTTGCTTTACTTCTCCCCCTCCTCATCTAAAGAGGGAGAGTGAGAGAGCGGTTGTGGTGTTTAGCAGCCCAGCACGGTAAAACCACCACAAGGGTTTGTAGCAATTTGTAATACAGACATTCATGAAAACAGAGCAACGAGGTGTCCGTGTCCTTGTGTACTATGGAATCCTACCAACCTACTGCTGTGATCCATGGGCGAGCTGACCCTCCTAGGTCCTGACCGTTGATACTGTGATGCCCTTGGAGAGGTCCTCAGAGCTGCAGGAGCAACCACGGACCTGGGGCTTGGTGACATCCCTTTGCTGCAGAGAACAGAATCAACCACAGGGGCTGGACGCTTCAGATGCTGGAGTGACAAGAAACTGTCTTTTTTTCTGCTCAGGTCTGCTGCCTCCTCACACACAGCCAGGCCTGTGGCTCATCTCCCTGTGGAGGACAAGGAGGCAAAGCTCTGCTGGTGCCCAAGTAAGAGAAAAATACTCCACCTGTGGAAGGGCAGGGCTGGCAGGGAGGTGGCACAGGACAGGCACTGGTCTCTTTCTTCTATTGCCACTCAGGGAGGCTTGAGACCGCAGGTCAGTGTCCATACTGCCCACAGGTGCCTGCAGTCCTGTATCCTGAGATCCATCTGCTCTCCTTCTGTACATAACATTTTTACTTTGTTTCTCACAGTTTGGGGGCTGCATTGGTGGACCTGGAACATGGCACTGAAAGGCTGTGTCTCCCACCGTGTTTTTTTTGGTGAGTTTTTCCTATTGCAGCAGCAGAGCAGCAGCTAATTGCTCCTGGAAGAAAACTGAAACAGCTTCTTCAGTGCATGTTTGAGCTCCTGGTTCCTCATGCTGTAGATGAGGGGGTTCACTGCTGGAGGTACCACTGAGTACAGAACTGCCACCACAAAGTCCAGGTATAGGGAGGAGGTGGCGGGGGGCTTCACACCGGCAAACACAATAATGCTGACAAACAGGGAGACTACCACAAGGTGAGGGAGGCATGTGGAAAAGGCTTTGTGCAGGCTCTGCTCAGCAGGGATCCTAAGCACGGCCCTGAAGATCTGCGCATAGGACAACACAATGAAAACAAAACAGCCAGCACCTAAACAAAAGCTAAATGCAATAAACCCAACTTCCCTGAGGTAGGCATCTGAGCAGGAGAGCTTGAGGATGTGGGGGACTTCACAGAAGAACTGGTCCAAAGCATTGCCTTGGCAAAGGGGCAGGGAAAATGTACTGGCTGTGTGCAGGACACCATGGAGAAAGCCACTGCCCCAGACAGCTGCTGCCATCTGGGCACAAGCTCTGCTGCCCAAGAGGCTCCCATAGTGCAGGGGCTTGCTGATGGCAACATAGTGGTCATAGGCCATGGTGGTGAGAACATAAAATTCTGCTGTAATCAGGAAGACTAATAGAAAGACCTGGGCAGCACAGCCTTGATAGGAGATGGCCCTGGTGTCCCACAGAGAATTGGCCATGGCTTTGGGCAGAGTGGTGGAGATGCAGCCCAGGTCGAGGAGGGCGAGGTTGAGGAGGAAGAAGTACATGGGGGTGTGCAGGCGGTGGTCGCAGGCTACGGTGGTGAGGATGAGTCCGTTGCCCAGGAGGGCAGCCTGGTAGATGCCCAGGAAGAGCGCAAAGTGCAGGAGCTGCAGCTCCCACATGTCTGCGAATGCCAGCAGGAGGAACTCACTCACAGAGCTGATGTTGGGCATTTGCTGGTTCTGGACATTGACACTGCCAAATGAGAAAAATAAATAAATAAATAAATAAATAAATAAATAAATAAATAAATAAATAAATAAATAAATAAGGAGTGTTAGGAGTAAAGTCTGTGAGAAAAATTCAGTTAATTCCCAGTTAAAACCTTACATTTCCTGTTTCTAAGAGGACCTTTGTGTCTCCTTATCTGGAGTCCTGCTGTGTGCTTCCTGAGTGTCCTGTACACTGCAGCCTCCTCTCTCCATCAGCTCCCAGTGAGCCTGCTCTGCTGCATTCGAGGTTCCAAGAAGGAAGGTTCCTGGGAAGTGGCTCCCTCTGTTGAGTGAGGGGCGTTTGGCTGTGTGACTCTGTGTGCGTCTTCCCTGTTCAATACTCAGGAGACAAAATCAGCAGGTGGATCGTGCATGTCTGGCAGGGAGCATCTCCTCCTGCTTCACCCGCCGTTCACAGCACTCCTTGTCAGAATCAGACACCACCAGCTGCCATGCTGGGGAAGGGGGAGCAGCAGGCATGGGCAGGTAGGGCAGACCCAACCCAGTGCAGAAGCTGCGGTGTTGGTAAGGTAGAGGCTGTCCTCACAGACCTGTGCCATCTGGCTGGCACAGCCAGGAGAGGGACAAGAGCTCTGGCGTGGAAGAAGCATTTGGAATATGCTCCTTGTCATATGGTAGGAATTTGGGGGTAGGACCTCTGGGGAGCCAGGAGCTAGACTCGATGATCCTTGTGGGTCCCTTCCAACTCGGGATATTCTATGATTCTGTGATTCTGTGCCTTCTTCCATGGAGGAAGGTGGAAGGGGCCTGCAGCAAATGTGTCTACTTACACAGAGATTTAGGGTTCAGACACCCCATATTTTCAGCCCATAGGTTATATATGCCATGACAGAAACTGTGAAGGAGTTTCTGGGGAAGAGATGAGACCAGGGGCTGCTGCAAGGAAGGTGCCTGCACTGCAGGGAATGGCAGGGAGGGAGCAGCTCCCTCTCACTGCCTGCCAATGTCCCTGCTGCCTGCAGCTGTCCTGTCAACATCTCTTTGTCTGTCCCCATGTCTCCTCCTGTCCATGCTCACAGACCCCATCCCATCCTCTGCGTGCCCAGCTCTGTCCTGCAGACACCTCCCGGGGATGGGGACAGCTCTGGGGACATCCCCCTCTCAGTAGGTCCTAAAGAACGGTTCTAAAAACGCCCTGGAGCAGTCTGTAAGGAGAGAGAAGGGAAGGGACACTCTCAGGTTTGTCACTAACCTGTTTATGTCTCATTCCAATGCAATAGGAAGCTCCATTACCTGTGCAAACCCAACCATTCTCTTAACACAGCCTACCCCACAATCAGACTATGAAAGCGCAGGCAGAGAGTGCAGAAAGAGCCTTCTCTTTGCAGGCAGCACCTGCCCTGCCCTTCCTCTGCTCAAGCCCCTGGGCAGCTCGTCAGGCAGGCTGAATGCTGTGTCTGGCAGGCAGCAGAGGCCATGCCCTGGCACACAGCCCTTGGGGCACAGCAGGGACCCTGCTCTGCACCACAGCCCTGGGCACCCCTGCAGCTGCCCTGAAGCACCTTCTCCTCCACACCGCACAAGCCACATGAGACATCCTGGCAGCTCCTGGCCAGGCATAGACATCCCGCATCCAGAAGCCTTTTCCAGGAACCTCCCCTGCACTGTCCTGCAGCCAGATACTTACTGTGGGCAGAGCTGTGAAGGTTTCTCCTGCACTGAGCTCTCCCTCCAGGCTGCCTGGAATCCCTTTCTGCCTGGGTGCCTGTGGTCAGAGCCCCCAGTCCTGCTGCGCTGTGCAGAGGAGCTGCTCCTGGGCAGAGCTGTCTCTCTGCACCAGGGCCCTCTTGCCACGAGCTCTCTCTGTCCCAGGAGCCCGGCCCAGCTCAGCAGCACAGGCCCAGCCCAAGGCATTGGAATCACCCCTCTGGTAGCTTTGGTGATGAGCCCACAAACCTCAGGCACTCAGAGACAATTGAAGACATCTCTCCAGAAGTCCAAGTCAGAGGCAAGTTTCCTGCAGTGTCCCCCTGAGGGCCAGCACTGACACAGCCTCTCTTGGAGCTTGTTAGAGCAGAACACTGGAGGCAGTGAGGACAAGGAGACAAAGGCAATGTGAAGGTGACACTGAGGTGTAGACAAAGTGGATGTGTTTCACCAAGCACCAGGGCCAGGCCTTGACCTCCAGCCTCTGTGAAGGGAGATCTCTTCCCTTCACACACTGCTCAGGGCTCTTCCTGGGGCACTAGGAGATGAGGATGTGCATTGTCAAGTGCAGGAGAATGGTACGACCCCTTCCAGGTTCATGGGTGGGGACAAGGAGACAATGAGGCCCTGGTGCTTTAGCAATAAGCCGTCTCCTCATAGGCCTCAGTGACAGAGGCAACAGCCATAGCCATGTACGCAAAGACTTTGGTTCTGTTCAGACTTTCAGCCTTCCATAGCCCTTGCTTCTCTCCAAACCAGGATATCACAGAATCACAGAATCACAGAATCACAGAATTTCTAGGTTGGAAGAGAACTCAAGATCATCGAGTCCAACCTCTGATCTAACACTAACAGTCCCCACTAAACCATATCCCTAAGCTCTACATCTAAACATCTTTTGAAGACTTCCAGGGATGGTGACTCCACCACTTCCTTGGGCAGCCTGTTCCAATGCCTCACAACCCTTTCGGTAAAGAAGTTCTTCCTAACATCTAACCTAAAACTCCCCTGGCTCAACTTAAGCCCATTCCCCCTCATCCTGTCACCAGGCACGTGGGAGAACAGACCAACCCCCACCTCGCTACAGCCTCCCTTGAGGTACCTATAGAGAGCGATAAGGTCGCCCCTGAGCCTCCTCTTCTCCAGGCTGAACAAGCCCAGCTCCCTCAGCCACTCCTCGTAGGACTTGTTCTCCAGGCCTCTCACCAGCTTCGTCGCCCTTCTCTGCACCCGCTCAAGCACCTCGATGTCCTTCTTGTAGCGAGGGGCCCAAAACTGAACACAGTACTCGAGGTGCGGCCTCACCAGAGCCGAGTACAGGGGGACGATCACCTCCCTAGCCCTGCTGGTCACACTGTTCCTGATACAAGCCAGGATGCCGTTGGCCTTCTTGGCCACCTGAGCACACTGCTGGCTCATATTCAGCCGACTATCCACCATCACTCCCAGGTCCTTCTCTGCCTGGCAGCTCTCCAACCATTCCTCTCCCAGCCTGTAGCTCTGCTTGGCGTTATTGCGCCCCAGGTGCAGGACCCGGCACTTGGCATTGTTGAACTTCATGCAGTTGACCTCAGCCCATCGGTGCAGCCTATCCAGATCCTCCTGCAGAGCTTTCCTACCCTCGAGCAGATCGACACACGCACCTAACTTGGTGTCATCTGCAAACTTACTGAGGGTGCACTCATTGCCCTCGTCCAGATCATCGATGAGGATATTAAAGAGGACCGGCCCCAGCACCGAGCCCTGGGGGACGCCACTAGTGACTGGCCTCCAACTGGACTTGGCTCCATTCACCACGACTCTTTGGGCCTGGCTATCCAGCCAGTTTCTAACCCAACGAAGCGTGCGCCAGTCCAAGCCAAGAGCAGCCAGTTTCTTGAGGAGAATGCTGTGGGAGACGGTGTCAAAAGCCTTGCTGAAGTCAAGGTAGACCACATCCACAGCCTTTCCCTCATCCACCCAGCGCGTCACTTTGTCATAGAAGGAGATCAGGTTCGTCAAGCAGGACCTGCCTTTCATAAACCCATGCTGACTAGGCCTGATCGCCTGCTTGCCCTACAAGTGCTGCATGATGACTCTCAGGAGGATCTGTTCCATGAGCTTCCCTGGCACTGAGGTCAAACTGACAGGCCTGTAGTTTCCTGGGTCTGCCCTCCGGCCCTTCTTGTAGATGGGCGTCACATTTGCTAGCCGCCAGTCCACTGGGACCTCCCCCGATCGCCAGGACTGCTGATAAATGATGGATAGTGGCTTACCCAGCTCCTCTGCCAGTTCTCTCAGTACCCTTGGCTGGATCCCATTCGGCCCCATTGACTTGTGCACATCCAAGTGCCGTAGCAGGTCACCAACCAGTTCTTCATGGATAGTGAGGGCCACATCCTGCTCCCCACCCCCTTCCACCAGATCAGGGTACTGGGTATCCAGAGAACAACCGGTATTGCCGCTAAAGACTGAGGCGAAGAAGGCATTGAGCACCTCCGCCTTTTCCTCATCTCTTGTAACTAGGTTTCCCCCCGCATCCAGTAAAGGATGGAGATTCTCCTTAGTCCTCCTTTTTGTGTTGATGTATTTATAGAAACGTTTTTTGTTATCTTTAACGGCAGTAGCCAGATTGAGCTCCAGATGAGCTTTGGCCTTCCTAATTTTGTCCCTGCACAGCCTCGCTACATCCTTAAAGTCGTCCCTAGTGGCCTGCCCACTTTTCCAAAGATTATAAACCCTCTTTTTTCTCCTAAGCTCAAGCCACAATTCTCTGTTCAGCCAGGCTGGTCTTCTTCCCCGCCAGCTCGTCTTTGGGCACGTGGGGACAGACCGTTTTGCGCCATTAAGATTTCCCTCTTGAAGAGCGCCCAGCCTTCCTGGACTCCTCTGCCCTTCAGAACCGCCTCCCAAGGGACTCCACCAACTAGTGTCCTGAGCAGCTCAAAGTCAGCCCTCCGAAAGTCCAATACAGTGGTTTTACTGGTCCCCTTCCTGGCTTCGCCTAGAATAGTGAACTCCACCATTTCGTGGTCACTCTGCCCAAGACAGCTCCCGACAATCACATCCTCCACCAGTCCTTCTCTGTTTGTGAAGAGAAGGTCTAGCGGGGCACCACCCCTGGTAGGTTCACTAACCAGCTGCGTCAGGAAGCTATCTTCCATGCTCTCCAGAAACCTCCTAGACTGCTTTCTCAGGGCTGTGTTGTGCTTCCAGGACATGTCAGGGAAGTTGAAGTCCCCCACGAGTACAAGAGCTGACGATTTCGCAACTTCTGTCAGCTGCCTGTAGAATTCCTCATCCGTCTCCTCATCCTGGTTCGGCGGTCTATAGCAGACCCCGACCAGGACACTAGCCTTGTTGTCCCTGCCGATCCTAACCCAAAGGGACTCGACCTTGTCATTCCCAGCCTCGAGTTCTACAACCTCAAAAGACTCTCTAATATAGAGAGCCACACCACCACCCCTTCTGTGCTGCCTGTCCCTTCCAAAGAGCTTATAGCCCGGAATTGCAGTACTCCAGTCATGAGACTGGTCCCACCACGTCTCCGTGATGGCAACCAAGTCGTAGCCTGCCTGCTGCACGATGGCTTCCAGCTCCTCCTGTTTGTTACCCATGCTGCGTGCATTGATGTAGATGCACTTCAGCTGGGCCATTGCCTTATCCTCCGGCCTTGCCATTGTTCCCCCTGGCACAGCCCCAACAATCTTAGCTTCAGCCCCATCCCCCTTCCTACCTAGTTTAAAGCCCTCTCAATGAGCCCTGCCAGCTCCTGGCCCAGGATCCTTTTTCCCCTAAAAGATAGGGACCCGTCTGCGGCCATCAGGCCAGGTGCTGAGTAAAGTGCCCCATGATCAAAAAACCCAAGATTTCTGCGTTGGCACCAGCCCCGGAGCCACGTGTTTAACAGGTGGGCTTTCCGTGTCCTCTCTGTACCCCTCCCTGCCACCGCAGGGATGGATGAAAACACCACCTGCACTCCCACTCCATCCACTAACCGACCCAGTCCCCTAAAGTCTCTTTTGATAGCCTTGAGGCTTCTCTCTTCGATGTTGTCACTGCCCGCCTGGACTATCAAAAGAGGGTAATAGTCAGAGGGGCGTACCAGGTTGGGAAGCTTCCTGGCAACGTCCCTGACCCTGACCCCAGGGAGGCAGCAGACTTCCCTACGAGTAGGGTCAGGCCAACAAATAGGGCCCTCTGTTCCCCTAAGAATCGAGTCTCCAACAACAATAACCCTTCTGTCTTTCTTGGTGGAGGCAGTCCTGAGGCGTGGAGTTGACCTCCTCACCCTAGGCATCCTCCTGGGAGCACTTGCTACCTCTTCCTCAGCAACTGGTCTGTCGAGCTCCAGGGCCTCAAACCTGTTGTATAAGGGCACCTGGGAATGCGGGGCTGGAAGGGGAGGGCGTCACCTGCGATGTCGATGTCGAGCAGGGACCTGTTTCCATTCCTCCTCAGCTCCCAGATCCCCTCCCTCTGCCCGACGGCTACAGGGCAGGGGGTCCACCCCCATTTGAGGAGTCTCACCTCGGTACCTCCCCTTGAGGCCCTGCAGGGAGTTACTCCAGAAGTCTATCTCTCGCTCACACTCCCTGATGGCAGATTTAAAAAAAGAAACAAAAAACAAACAAACAAAAAAACATCACAGCTGCTGCTGTGCCTGCTCTCTTCCTACTTTCTTGTGCTTTGCCCCTCCCCTTTACCACTTGATTGGGTTTGGGTGCTGGGCGGGGCCAAAAGGTATATGAGACCCAGGCATGGCATTAGAGAGCTCATTCTGCCTGGGCTGCTCCTTGGAGTAAGTGCTTTGTTTTTCCTTCAGTCAGTTGCAGGGTTGTTTAGGCAGGCTGGAGTCTATGGATTTCTGGATTTTAAGTGCTTGGAATTCACTTAATAGAGGAATATTAAGTAGAGGCTGCTGGCTCACTGTTTTTTGGGGTGGGGGGATACTCTTCTGTTTTTGATCTATATGTTAATCTCTAGATGTATACACCCACATGTGTAACTCTCCAGAGGACTAAAACCAGCTTGATTGCATGGTACAAGAGGCTCAACCACGTAGGTGCAGTATTACCAAGAGACTGAGCAGGATCACCTTTTTCATCTGCAAAGGGTAATTCTGTGGCTACCTCTGTTGGAGCTGCTGTGCATTCATGGCCTTTTGGCATTTGTTGACTTTAGGGTGTTTGTTTATTTATTTTTTCTTCTACCTCTGGTCTCTGTGTTTGAGTTTTCTGTAAGGAGCTATACTGTTTGCATGTACATCGTGGATATGACCTTCTCTCTTTGTTTCTTGTAGCTCAGGGCATAGGCACGGAAACGTGAATGAGGCATGATGGTGAGTGGATGTCAGTGGGGACTCTGAGTTTTTTGGTGGACTGTGTTAGTCTGCTTCTAGAAACACCCCAGTTCTCTTGTCTGCACTCTGCATTCTGTTGTGCTAAGTCATATAAATAAGTAAAGAAACCACAGCTACTACTCCCCCTCTTTCTGTTTTTTTTTTTTTTTTTTTTTTTGTATTTTCCCAGGTGATTGGCTTCAGGTTCCAGGTGGGACCTAATGGTAACTGAGTTGCAGGTATGCCATCAGAGAGCTCCTTCTGCCTGGGCTGCTCTTTGGGGTAAGTGCTTTGTTTTTCCTTCAGTCAGTTGCAGGGTTCTTTAGGTGGGTCAGAGTCTATGGACTGATGCATTTTCAAGTAGAAACGGGTACGCATGTCTTTTTTGGGTGGCAACTGGCAGGATCTGTCACAGTAAAGCAACCTAGTAGTAGGTGCTTCTATTGCATGCAGCTCTTCCTCAGGTGAGTAATTGTTATAGCAGTGTTACAGATAGTATGGTGATGTTACTTTGTGTGTTTGCTTTGTGGTTCTGGGTCCCTTATGATATTGGCAGAATTACGGGGCTTTCTGTGAGTCTTTGCCTATATGTCAAATCTTACCAAAGCCACAACGTTGGTGGAAAAGTGATGGAGCATGGTTTAGGAGAAATGTGTCATGGAGGCTCCCTGTGTGAGCATGTATATGAAAAAGGCAGCAGTGGGCATGTAAAGGGTAGTCTGTTTCAGGTTTAGGGACAGTTTCTTATATTTTTGGATCTTTTGCTTGTGGGTTTACTTGTGGGTTGAGTCTTTAGATCTTGCAGCCTTCTAGGCTTTAAGTGCTTGGAATTCACATACTCGATGCTCTTTTATGAGGGGTTGTCAGGTACGTTGTTTTTGGGAAACCGTGGGGTACAGTTTCTTGACCGCATAAGTGCAGTAGTGCCTAGGGAGTGAGCAGGGCACGTTGCGGCGCGGCGCCGCCCGGGCACGTTGCGGCGCGGCGCCGCCCGGGCACGTTGCGGCGCGGCGCCGCCCGGGCACGTTGCGGCGCGGCGCCGCCCGGGCACGTTGCGGCGCGGCGCCGCCCGGGCACGTTGCGGCGCGGCGCCGCCCGGGCACGTTGCGGCGCGGCGCCGCCCGGGCACGTTGCGGCGCGGCGCCGCCCGGGCACGTTGCGGCGCGGCGCCGCCCGGGCACGTTGCGGCGCGGCGCCGCCCGGGCACGTTGCGGCGCGGCGCCGCCCGGGCACGTTGCGGCGCGGCGCCGCCCGGGCACGTTGCGGCGCGGCGCCGCCCGGGCACGTTGCGGCGCGGCGCCGCCCGGGCACGTTGCGGCGCGGCGCCGCCCGGGCACGTTGCGGCGCGGCGCCGCCCGGGCACGTTGCGGCGCGGCGCCGCCCGGGCACGTTGCGGCGCGGCGCCGCCCGGGCACGTTGCGGCGCGGCGCCGCCCGGGCACGTTGCGGCGCGGCGCCGCCCGGGCACGTTGCGGCGCGGCGCCGCCCGGGCACGTTGCGGCGCGGCGCCGCCCGGGCACGTTGCGGCGCGGCGCCGCCCGGGCACGTTGCGGCGCGGCGCCGCCCGGGCACGTTGCGGCGCGGCGCCGCCCGGGCACGTTGCGGCGCGGCGCCGCCCGGGCACGTTGCGGCGCGGCGCCGCCCGGGCACGTTGCGGCGCGGCGCCGCCCGGGCACGTTGCGGCGCGGCGCCGCCCGGGCACGTTGCGGCGCGGCGCCGCCCGGGCACGTTGCGGCGCGGCGCCGCCCGGGCACGTTGCGGCGCGGCGCCGCCCGGGCACGTTGCGGCGCGGCGCCGCCCGGGCACGTTGCGGCGCGGCGCCGCCCGGGCACGTTGCGGCGCGGCGCCGCCCGGGCACGTTGCGGCGCGGCGCCGCCCGGGCACGTTGCGGCGCGGCGCCGCCCGGGCACGTTGCGGCGCGGCGCCGCCCGGGCACGTTGCGGCGCGGCGCCGCCCGGGCACGTTGCGGCGCGGCGCCGCCCGGGCACGTTGCGGCGCGGCGCCGCCCGGGCACGTTGCGGCGCGGCGCCGCCCGGGCACGTTGCGGCGCGGCGCCGCCCGGGCACGTTGCGGCGCGGCGCCGCCCGGGCACGTTGCGGCGCGGCGCCGCCCGGGCACGTTGCGGCGCGGCGCCGCCCGGGCACGTTGCGGCGCGGCGCCGCCCGGGCACGTTGCGGCGCGGCGCCGCCCGGGCACGTTGCGGCGCGGCGCCGCCCGGGCACGTTGCGGCGCGGCGCCGCCCGGGCACGTTGCGGCGCGGCGCCGCCCGGGCACGTTGCGGCGCGGCGCCGCCCGGGCACGTTGCGGCGCGGCGCCGCCCGGGCACGTTGCGGCGCGGCGCCGCCCGGGCACGTTGCGGCGCGGCGCCGCCCGGGCACGTTGCGGCGCGGCGCCGCCCGGGCACGTTGCGGCGCGGCGCCGCCCGGGCACGTTGCGGCGCGGCGCCGCCCGGGCACGTTGCGGCGCGGCGCCGCCCGGGCACGTTGCGGCGCGGCGCCGCCCGGGCACGTTGCGGCGCGGCGCCGCCCGGGCACGTTGCGGCGCGGCGCCGCCCGGGCACGTTGCGGCGCGGCGCCGCCCGGGCACGTTGCGGCGCGGCGCCGCCCGGGCACGTTGCGGCGCGGCGCCGCCCGGGCACGTTGCGGCGCGGCGCCGCCCGGGCACGTTGCGGCGCGGCGCCGCCCGGGCACGTTGCGGCGCGGCGCCGCCCGGGCACGTTGCGGCGCGGCGCCGCCCGGGCACGTTGCGGCGCGGCGCCGCCCGGGCACGTTGCGGCGCGGCGCCGCCCGGGCACGTTGCGGCGCGGCGCCGCCCGGGCACGTTGCGGCGCGGCGCCGCCCGGGCACGTTGCGGCGCGGCGCCGCCCGGGCACGTTGCGGCGCGGCGCCGCCCGGGCACGTTGCGGCGCGGCGCCGCCCGGGCACGTTGCGGCGCGGCGCCGTTTTTCCTTCAGTCAGTTGCAGGGTTCTTTAGGCAGGCTGGAGTCTATGAATTTCTGGATTTCTAAGTGGTTGGAATAGAGGGATATTTAGTAGAGGCTGCTGGCTCACTTTTTTTTGGGGATGGTGGCATATGCTCCTGTTTTTGAGCTATATTTTAATCTCTAGAGGTATAAAACCACTTGTTTTAGTCTTCTGGAGAGTTACACCCGCTTGATTACATGCTACATATGGCTTGACAGTGTAGATGCAGCATTACCAAGAGACTGAGCACGGTTGTATCAGAGTCACCTTTTTAATCCGCAAAGGGTAAGTCTGTGATTACCCCTGCCAGGGCTGCTGTGTGTGCATGTCTTTTTGGCATGTGTGTGTGCATGTCTTTTTGGTGTGTTGTGTGGCCCGGGCAGAGTTTGCAGTGGCGCTGTGAGCGAAGAATCTCAGTTAGAGCTGGTGAGCAGCTGAAGTAACAGAGCTGGGAAGAGAGAGGTATTGCAGCAGGTATACTGTGGCTATGAGGTGCCTCAGAGTGTGCTTTTCTCTTGTCTTTGCAGGTGCTTTGTGCAGTCGTGGACAGGGAAGGGAAATCTTCATGTTACGAAGCTCTGAGGGAAGTTGAGTGTTGTCAGCCTGGTCATCCCTTATCTGAAGCGAAGGAAAGATTGTTTGGTGTTTGATTGCTTTGGCGTATAATCTGTTCTGCACCTAGATGTTTCTTTCTACATAAAAAAATGTTTGAGCTATTTCCAGTTAAGCAAGTTCCATTTACTTGCTGGGCGGTATTGTCCTTTTAATATTCAAAGCTGCACCAAAAGCATGGGGATTGTTCCTTCTAGAAACACCCCAGTTCTCTTGTCTGCAGTCTGCATGCTGTTGAGCTAAAGAAGATTTCAAAAAAAAAAAAAAAGAAAAACACACACAAACAACAACAAAAAAACACCACTGGGTGACTTCTTGTGAACACAGTGATCATTTAATCCCTTTGTTTTCCCAGTTGGTGTGGATGATACTGGCTGCACTGTTGGAGTTTGGATTTGGAGAGGAACACTTGAGCACAATCGTATGTAACATCAGAAGTAGTCAGTATTGTGGAGAAGGTGGGCATCATGGCCGGAGTGCTAGTGAATGCTGGTAGTCTGTTTTTGCAGCTGATGATGAGCCTGGCACTTGACTAAGATGACAATCGGTGCCTGTGCGTTTCTTGAGGTGGAGGAACTTTACCATCCAGCAACCTGAGAGCTAAGTTGGGGGGCACCTGGTATTTGCATATCTGGGGTGGCTAATGGGAGCTGGGAGTCAGAGCAGCATGGAGCCAGCTGGCTGAATAGACTTGGTGCCACTGTGAGGGTAGTTCAGGCTGGGTCACGTTCAGGCTGCTTGTGGCTGGGTCACCAGGCTAATAGAAGCAGCGGGATTATTTTGTAGCTTGAGTGCGTGTGCCAGGCATGACAGTTTCCTTCTGTTCGTCTGTCCTGTAGTGTTGCTTCTGCAATGTCTGTTCTGTGCTTCTTGGGTCTTGATATCCTCCTAGCTTTTTACACTGGACTGACTAGACATGTGACTTGATAGCGGTGCTGAAGGGCCTCAATGCTTGTTTTGTCATCATGACTCTGATCCAAGCACTTCTTGTCTTGCAGTTGCTGCTTGAAGTGCAGATCTGTTTCAGGTCTTGTGCATTGTATTCAGTTTGAGATCACATCTGTTTCCATCCTCACTCTTGCAGAAATCATCTGGGCTGCATCAGGAGCTCTTGCTTTGGAATTGATTTCCTAAGCGTCTTCTTAAGGGGTTTTCACTCCCCATCCTTCTGGTCTCTTGTCTTGAAGGCAGGCTTTTTAGGCCTCCATCATCCCAGTTCTGGCAGTTGCTTCCAGTCGCATGTCGTGACATTTGAGTCTCTGCTAGGGTCTGCTGCAGAGCACCTGTTCTGACTTGCTGTTGCCATAGGGCTTCCCTCGGGGGGGTTGCTTTTCTTGCGCCTTGTGTTGTGTGTTTTGTTTGTAGTGTTTGTGGTGTGCCTGTGTGTATGTGTTTGGTCTGGAACTGTCCTGCCTGGCAGTCAGTGATGATAGCTAATGTCCATGGGTGTACTAATACATTGTCCAGACTGGTTTTGGCAAAGACATCCGGTCTGCCTCTGGGCATGTACTGAAGGGCAGCAGGCACAGTCATCTCTGTGGTGTTTGGCAGATTTGGGGGGGAGGAGAGTAGAGCTGCTTGCGAGCAGCTGCTCGCATAGCGCTTGAACGGTGTGCTTGAGGAGGTCTGTCGAATCTTGAAAGCTTACAGATATGGGGTTTTGAAATTCTTATTCTTATTTCTTTCCTGTCCCCAGTAGAGTGTAAAGCTTTGGAGGAACCTGTCACAGGAAAGAGCTCCTTCTGGAACTGTCCAGCACTTGGTAGGCAACTCAGTGACTGGCTTGATCCCCTTTCCAGGTGCTGAGGCAAGGGGGCTGCTGTTTTGAAACGATAATATTGTAAATGGGGTTCCTTTGTGTTGTTGAGGGATGGGTGCTAATGCTGGCAGCTGAATGATTATCTTGTGACTGTGTTTTCCTTTGTTCAGGCTGAAACGCAGTGTGTAGTCCAGGACGTCATGACCCGAGGTGCCTCTGGAGTGAGTGGTGCGTGATGAGCAGAGGTAGCTGTTATTTTTGGGGTGCGGTTGTCACTGCAGTTATTTTCTTACATCCAATCGAGTAAAATTCCAGTTTCTGTTTTAGAGGTGCTATAAGTGGGTAAAGAGAACAGATGGAAGCATGTGCCATGTGGGGCAGGCAAGCGGCAGAGGTACAGGAGGGAATGAGAGTAACTGTCCCGAGGGTGCTGTGGCTTTTGCTGTTGCGATTGCTTTCTCTCCTGTTTATGAGGTGCCACAGACAAGGTGGGCGGAGATAGCCTTTAGAGTAGGAGGAAAGCAGGTCACTGGAATGCTGCGTGGTTCCTGAGAAAGGTGTTGTGTAGGGAAAAAGGTTGTCTGGTGTGGCAGTTCCTGATGTCGGTCGTCTTTGGTAGGCAAAGAGGTGCCCGAAGCCCTGTCCTGTGTAGCCTGAGCACGCCTCGCTGAGGATAAAGCCTGCTTTCCAGCAGTTTGCAAAACTGTGTTGAGGCTGAAATCCTGCATCTGTGTTTGGGTTGGGGTTGCACCTTGGTGAGTGTAGCGATGGGTTTTAAGCTGGTGCAGCGGAGGGCCTGGCCCCAGTGTCTTGTAGCGTGTTTTGACCCATCAGCATAGCCTTTGGTTTTCAGATAGCCTGCTGAAGTGATTTTTCCTGTGAATGGAATCGAATTGATTTTGTTGGTGTATAATCTGTTCTGCTCCTAGAGTTTTCTTTAAATATAAATAAAAGTTTGAGCTAATTCCAGCTGAAAAAGCTTCAGTTACTTGCTTGGTGGTATTGTCCTTTTACTACGGCTTTTAATATTAAAAGCATGGGGATTGTTGCTTCTAGAAACACCCCAGTTGTCTTGTCTGCAGTCTGCATGCTGTTGAGCTAAGCCTTATAAATAAGTAAATAAACCACAGCTGCTGCTCCTCCTCTTTCTACTTTCTTGTGCTTTGCCCCTCCCCTTTCCCAGGTGATTCCTTCAGTCAGTTGCAGGGTTCTTTAGGCAGGCTGGAGTCTATGGATTTCTGGATTTCTAAGTGCTTGGAATTCACTTAATAGAGGGATATTTAGTAGAGGCTGCTGGCTCACTGTTTTTTGGGATGGTGGCATACGCTCCTGTGTTTGAGCTATTTTTTAATCTCTAGATGAATCAACCCACTTGTGTAACTCTCCAAAGAACTAAAACCAGCTTGATTACATGCTACAAGGGGCTTGACCACATTGGTACAGTATTACCAAGAGACTGAGCAGGGTCACCTTCTTCATCTGCAAAGTGTAAGTTTGTGATTAGCCCTGTTGGAGCTGCTATGCATTCATGGCCATCTGACATTTGTGGACTTCAGGGTGGTTTTTTTTATTTGTCTAGCTCTGGTCTCTGTGTTTGAGTTCTTATCAAGGAGCTGTACTGTTTGTGTGTCCATCGTGGATGTGACCTTCTCTCTCTATTTTTTGTAGCCCAGGGCATAGGCACAGAAACTTGAACGAAGCATGAGAGTGAGTGGACAGCAGTGGGGTCCCCGAGTTGTTCGGTGGACTGTGTTAGTCTGCTTCACCTGTCGGGCCGGCTTTGCAAGCGCCTTGTGACAGCAGAGTACGTCTCCTGCCACATTTCTGAGACCTGCCAGACATCAGCAGTTCCAGTTCCTGAAATGCTGGAGCTGCTCAGGGCGCAAGAGGAGCAGGGAGCATGATGCATCTCCTTGAGATGTTAGGTGAGCGAAGCGGTCGTACTGGGTTGGGGTACGTGGCTTTGGGGCTTCTTGGCTGTTGCAGTAGGGGAGGAAGGAAGAGGAGTGGGGAAAGACTGTTTTGTGGATTGTCACGTTTGTCTGTTCTTTCTCCTTGGTCTAAGCCCTATGACTTTGGCTCGGCACACTGAATGGAAGTGCTAAGCCTGGATCGGGAAGGTGAGTGGAGAAAAGGTGGAAAACAGGTATTGTTTTTGGTGTTGTAGTCTATTGGTGCGCCTCTGGGTGACTCCTCTTTTGCAGGGACGAAGAAGGTACTGGGAACATCCTAGCTGGCCTTTGTGGTCCACGTTGATGGTGGATTCTGAGCCCTGAGAATTAAGTCGGGGGGCAAATATTGTATGTTGGGGAGTGGTTGGCAGAGGGAGGCGGGGAGTTTTCTAGAGGGTATCTATCTGGTTTCAGAAGCGGAGCAGGTCAGTTGACTACGACTGTTTCTGAGGAGGTTGTTTTACTGGAAGAAATTTGGCTGGTGTGCTGGTGCCTGATGGCACTTTATTTCTGCAGGTGAAGAAGAGCCTGGTGCCTGAGGCAATGTCCTGGCTAGTGTTTGTGTTCCTTGGTGAAGATGGAACCTGCCTCCCAGCATTCCCAAGCTAAGTTGGGGGGCAAGTGCTATGTTTGAGTTGGGGTTGTGAATGCACCCATAGGGCGAGGGTCTGTGCTTCTAAGTCATTGCTTTGGATGGGGCCTTTCAGGATCGATCAGGTCAGGCAGAGAGATTATGTGTGGGGAGTTCTGTCACGTACAGCGTGAACACATGCCAGGCAGGGCAGTCCCAGTTTGTCATCTGTGTTCTGTGTTGTCTGTGCTGTACTGTGCTGTTGCTCTTGGTGCTTGGCAGGCCCTGGGGAAGCCATCCTGAGGGTACTGAACACTTGACATCATCAGAATAATGCTGATGTTCAATTGGGAGCTGAGCACCTCTCATCTTGCAGTGGGAGCTTAAAGGAATCGCTTCTGTGTGTGTAATACTTTTTTGTATCAAACGTTTCTTGATATGATCAACATATGTTACATGCTCCTCAGGTCTTGATATCCGCATTTCCTTCTTCCACTGGACAGATTAGACGGGCAACTTGGTAGCCACACCAAAGTTCCTAAATGCTTGTTTCATCATCGTAGGGCTGATGCGAGCACTTGTCTTGCAGTTGCTGCTTGAAGTGCAGATATGTTTCAGGTCTTGTGCATTGTATTCTGTTTGAGATCACATCTATTTCCATCCTCACTCTTGAAGAAGTCATCTGGGCCGCATCAGGAGCTCTTGCTTTGGAATTGATTTCCTAAGTGTCTTCTTCAGGGGTTTTCACTCCCCATCCTTCTGGTCTCTTGTCTTGAAGGCAGGCTTTTTAGGCCTCTGTGGTGGTTTTACCGTGCTGGGCAGCTAAACCCCACAACCGCTCTCTCACTCCCCCTCCTTTAGATAAGGAGGGGGAGAAGTAAAGCAAAGAACAACTCACGGGTTGAGATAAGGATAATTTAATTAAAGGGAAATAATTATAATAATTAAATAAAGACTACCATGAACTAAACAATTTAACTAAGGGGAAAATAAAAGGGAAAGGGGAAAAAGGGAGGAAAACAAACAAAATAAATGAAAGCTATATGGAAGTGCAGAGGAAAGAAATTACTCTCTACTTCCCACAAATGAGCGATGATTGACCACGTCCTTGAAGCAAGGCCTCAACGCACGCAGCCGGTGTTCGAGAGGAGGACCGACGTCTTCTCAACGAGAGCCCACCCCTCCCCTCTTCTTCCTGTTTCCACCTTTTATTGCTGAGTGTGACACCACATGGTATGGAATATCCCTTTGATTGGTTTAGGTCAGCTGCCCTAGTGATGTTTCTCTCCTCACTTTTTTGCCCACCCCCTAGGAGGGTTAGAGAAAGGCCCAATGCTGTGCCACTGCTGCTCAGCAGTAGACACAACACTGGTGTGATAACACTGCTGTTCCAGCTACAAGTACAGAGTACGGCACTGAATGGGCTGCTGCTGGGAAAGTTAACATTCCAGCCAGACCCAGTACAGCCTCCATCATCCCAGTTCTGGCAGTTGCTTCCAGTCTCCTGTCATGATATTTGAGTCTCTCCTTGGGTCTGCTACAGAGCACCTGTTCTGACTTGCTGTTGCCATAGGGCTTCCCTCTGGGGGTCACTTTTTCTTGTGCATTGTGTTGTGTGTTTTGTTTGTAGTGTTTTTGGCATGCCTGTGTGTATGTGTTTGGTCTGGAGCTGTCCTGCCTGGCAGTTAGTGATTAACGTGGTAGTGCATCGGTGTACTAATACATTGTCCGGGCTGTTTTGGCAAAGACATCCGGTCTGACACTGGGCTACTGAAGGGCAGCTGGCACAATATATCTGTTTGCGAGTAACTGCCCGCGTACCTCTCTTTGTTTAGTAAATTGTAAACTGTAATTGCAATCGAATTTGGGACCCAGTCGTGTATGACAACTGGGGGATCGTCCGGGAGGGCTTTGGTTCCTGAATTCTTACTTGATCTAGGAGAGGCGCCCCACCATGTGGTGGCTGCTGTTCGAGTCGGGTCGGGACTAATGGCATCTTGAACCTGAATAAAGGTAAGCAAAGGTTGTGATTTTTCTTCAGCTCCCTTGCTGGTTGCAGCACTCTATTTTGCCTGTAATTCTGCGTGTGAAGATCCAAATGAAGACAACGTAGTCGTAAGCGTTTAAAGCATATACTGTTCTGTTGGGTGGGATTTGGTTGCCTGTGTAAGAGTGTGACTGAGATGGAATTTAGTTCCAAAGCGATTGTGGAGGTCTTCTAACCGCGGTTCCAATCTCCCGCGAGGGACTTGGCCGGTGAAGGACCGAAGCGATTCCTATAGGATTTGTGGGTGTGTGATAGATCTTAAACCCTCTGTAAGACACTCTTACTAATGTAACCAAGGGCTGTGGGAATTGCCACAGTAAAATTCCTAGATGGGTCAGACAAAATCGAAGACCAGGGACCAGAAGAAAGGGAGCAAATTACCAGACACACCACCAGAAAGTCCATTAGGAATAACGGTTAGAAATTGGAACGATAGAGGCCCCAGAAAAGGAAAAAGTAAATAAAAAACAGTCCAGTATTGTGTGATAGAACGGCCAAAGGAGCCTTTAAGATCACGTCTTTCGGTCTGTTTTTCGATCCTTTGAAGACTGGATTTGTCACGCCTGAAATACACATGTTAATTCGAAGGAACCTTTTTGCCAGGAAGAAAGCGATTATGCAGGATTGTGGATCAGGAGGACTTCATGTCCTTTTCCAGCCTCAATATTTACACTAAAAGCAGATAAGAAATTTGAAGAAGAACAGGAAAAAGAAAAAGATAATAAACGGGAGCCGTTGGATAACCTACCATCTCCATATCCTAACAATCCACCTCCGGTGGCTGTGGTATCTCTAGCAGTACCACCGTTGCCCCTGCTTCCACCACCATCAGCACCAGAATGAGACCGACCTCCGGCTGCATGCATGAGAAGTAGGACTGCCATATCTGAGAGAGCTCCTCTATATCCCTTAAGGGAGGTAACTGGTATATAACTGGGTTGGAGTTTTAACAGTTAGGGTTTTAAGGGTTTCAGGGTTATCGTGTTAGGGTTTTAGAGTTTTTTGGGTTGTAGTGTTGATAGGCTTTTTAGTGTTAGGGTCCTAGGGTTTTATTTTTGGTCAGTTATTCAGGGTTTTAAGATTTTTTTTTTTTTTTTTCAGGTTAGGTTCTCCAGGGTTAGGGTTTTGAGTGTCCTAATTTTTTGGGTTAGGGTTTTGAGCATCCTACTGATTTGGGTTGGCTTTGGGTTTTGAGCGTCTTAATTTTGGGGTTAGGGCTTCAAGCGTTCTAATTTTGTTGTTTAGGGCTTTGAGAATCCTAATGTTTTGGGTTTGGGTTTTGAGCGTCTTAAGTGTTTGGGTTTGGGCTTTTAGGCATAGGACTTCAGGGGTTTAGTGTGGTAAATAGTTTGGGTTATGCCTGTAGGGGTTTCGAGGATTTTTAGTGTTAGGGCTTGTGGCTTTTTTGAAAGGCCGGTAAGTGCTTGGGTTACAGTGAGTGCTGGTAACAGGTATTTCTCGAACACTCGGCCTGTGATTGGTCAGGCCAGCTGCATGGGGAATGCTGGTAGGCGTAGTTTTCCGGCACTGGGTATCCGGGAGACCATGTTTGGTGCCCATAGCATACCGGGAAATGTAGTTCTAGGAAACTGGGGTTAGGGGTTGGGGTTAGGGTTAGGGTTAGATCCGGGTTACGGTTGGGGTCAGGGGTGCAGGGCTCTGTGCAGCAGTTATTTTTCATTCTAAATCAGGGGAGTCGATCAGGATGGCCTCATCCTTCAGCATCCTACTATCAGTTAACCATTTTTCAGCCTTCTGCTGGAGTACTCCCCTAACATTATGTGGAGTATATATCTTCAGAGGTGCCCTACAAGTGACTTTTCTAGCTTCCTCAATCAGTAAGGCAGTAGCCACAATTGCCTGGAAGCACACTGGCCACCCCCTCCTCACAGGGTCTAAGAGTTTGGAACAATATCCCACAGGTTTCTTGATTCCTGCCCATTCTTGACTTAGCTGTAAATTGCAACTAACATATGCAGTTTGGTTAGAAACATTTACAAAGACCCTTTTATTTATTTGTAAATCTGGGAGGCTCAGCACTGGAGCTTCTATTAACGTTTTCTTGATCAACCTCAACTTTTCCTCATCTTCCTCGTTCCACTTGATTTTTTCTCCAGTCAATTTTTCATATAAAAACTTTGCCTTTTCACTAAACCCTTCAATCCAGGGTCTACAATATCCCAAGAGCCTGAGCAGTTGCCTCACTTCCTTCTTCATTTTGGGTGATGATAGGGCTAAAATCCCAGATACCCTGTCAGCATCCGATTTTTTCTTTCCTTGGCTAAGCCCATGTCCTAAGTACCTTACTTCTTTTTCCACGAATTGTAATTTAGATTTTGAGACCTTCAACCCTTTTTCCCTAAGAAATTAAGTAATTCGATAGTGGTTCTCCGTGTCTCTTTTTCAGTCTCCCTAGCTACTAATAGGTCATCCACATATTGCAACAATTTCACTTCCCCCTTTACCTCAAAGTTGTAATAATTTTTCTAAAGTTTGGCCAAATAAATGTGGGGATTCAGTAAATCCCTGAGGAAGTACAGTCCATCTAAGCTGTTGCCGCCTTCCTGTTTCGGGGTCTTCCCATTCAAAGGCGAAGTAATTCCAAGACCCTTCACTTAATGGGCAGGCCCAGAAAGCATCCTTCAAATCTATTACACTATACCATTTATGCAGAGGTGTTAGGTGGTTTAATAAAGTGTATGGGTTAGCTGCCACTGGAAATTTGGTTATGGTTCGCTGATTCACAGCCCTAAGCATCATAACTGACATATCCCCTTCCTTTTTTAATGAAGTCATTACAAACGTACTATTTATTATCCGGTGTATCAATAATGTAAAGCAAGGTATCATACAAGGTATGAATAATAACATCATTACACCACATAAAAATAACATCCTTTTAACCCATGGTCCACCAGGCAGCCATGAAAATAAATCCCAATCCATACCCTTCCAAGTTTGTGCTGGGACGTGGGCTCATTCCTAATTTCTTTTGTTACCTGTTTAACCACTTTCCCATTATCGTCAATTTGTAAGCAACAATTAGAATCATTTAGTTTCCCACGCACACCCCCCTCTTCTGCTAGTAAATAGTCTAAAACCATTCTATGTGGAAAGATAGCATTCCTCATCTGGGTGGACTGATCAGCTAAAAGATCCAAAGCTGTCGCTGTTTGATTGGTTATTATTTCGAGGACAGCTTGCAACCTAATTATTCGATTCAAATTATAAATAGGTTCTCGGGCTCCAGATATTATCTCATTTGGGTTCCAGGTAGCTGGTCCATAATACTGTATGATTCTTTCAGGGGGCCATTCATTTTATCTCTGTTGTTGAGCACTACCTCCGGCTAAGGAAGCATCAATAGATCGTTTTTCTCTATTCAGATCATCATATAATTTTATTCCTAAATGATTTCCTTGTATTTGTGACAATAAAAAGAACAAGGGTCTTATGTACCCCACGTAGCATATTCCTGACCAGTCCTTTGGTAGCCTTTTGTAGGCCTGTTTGCCACACACCCAATAACGTCCCTTTAGAGCCCACGTCCCGTTTGGAAAAGGACCGTCCCATTCTCTTTTATTCCTTGGGGCGTGAAAATACAAAGGGTTTTCACAGAATCACAGAAGTTTCTAGGTTGGAAGAGACCTCAAGGTCATCGAGTCCAACCTCCAACCTAACGCTAACAGCCCTCCACTAAACCATATCCCTAAGCTCTACTCGTTACCAAGTGGTCCTGTTACAATGTTTGCCCCATTAGTACTCGTATGTATATATACACCTCCAAGCTCCCACACTAGATTCCCACTCACAATTACAACTAAGTTCTCCTTCACGACTTGTCATATCACGAGCTGACCAGAAATGTTTAAAGAACACTTGTGTCCCATTCTCATCTTGCCACCTCCAGCAGTAGACTCGTACCACATGCTGCTCCCTAGTGGTGTTATCACGCTGACAACTCGGGATTTGAACGTCAAATTGTCCCTTTGATTGTGCTCTTGCCATGGCTTCACATCCAGGTCCAAAAAATGTCTTATATGAGCATTTCAGCCAAGTCCCGTTTTTCAGCTGGACATGTGTAGCGTTCCATTTTCCTTTACCTGATGTACAGTTTATAGGTCCACATTCAGGATCAGTACAATCATATCCAGGAGATAGAGTCCATTTACAAAAGCTTTTTCCCACCTTTACTGTTCCTGTTCTGTTTAAACAGTATATACCCTGCTCTGACAAGTGCAATTGCCATGGGCCTTCTTCCTCTTTCCAGAATTGTGTACCATTATGAACTTCACTCAAATTACTAACCCACCACTTAGGTTCAACCGGGCCAGCTACCCAGGGCCAACTTTCAGTTCCCTGTGGTCCCCCACAAACCCAGCAATTGCTAAGGTTAAAAGCCTTGGCCACTTCTTCCCCCAGAATGAACAAGTTATTCCCATGGTTTAATTGCCCCTGTAAAAATAGTACCAGGAAGTATAACATCCTTCTGCGTCATCCAGGGGTTATCGTGGGGGTGTGAGAAATGCCTCCAATCAAGGGGTTGGGCCCACTTCAAGGATCTATTTGAGCTTGGGTTACTGTTCAGCCTTTGAGGGTGATCCAGCTCCTGGAAAACTAATTACAATAGGTTAAAAAAAATAATAATAATCGTATTTATTATATACATATATTTTTGTTTGCTTGTTTGTTTCTTTTTCCTGGGACAACTTGGCTTTAGTGTGGGCGAAGTCCGGTCGAGGCCCTCCCACTCGGCAGTCAATACCCGTAGGGGTTGCCTCCCTTGGTAGACTATACACACCGCAGTGGAGGGTCCTGCCCCGGTCTTGCCTTCTCCCTTTCTTCCCTTCAGGCTTGTCCCCTTCTTCTGGCATTCTTAATTTATGCAGAGCCTTATTGCCAGCACATTAGTTCTTTTTTAGCTTTAATTTCAGTTCCCCAGGAGCAGACTCAACCCTCCAAGTTTGGGTATTTATTGGTCCTTTTACTCTAGATGCATGGGTCCAACCCCTTTCTGCTGTTCTCACAGCTGTTTCAGTGGTAAGTAAAACAAGGTATGGTCCCTTCCACCGGGCGTGTAATGATTCTTCCCTCCAAGTTTTTATTAAGACCTTGTCCCCTGGTTGTATTTGATGAATAGCAAACCCTAAAGGTGGTGTCTGAGCCATTCTTCCAATTTCTCTTAGCTCTTGCAATCTTTTCCCAATAGTAATTACATATTTCTGGATACTACGATCCTCAACTACATTGTTTCCCAGAGGCATTCCCTGTGAATAAGGCATACCATATAACATTTCATATGGTGATAATCCAGTCTCACTGTGTGGTTTAGTTCTTATGTTTAGAAGTGCCAATGGTAAGCATTTTGTCCAGGGCATTTGTGTCTCAATCATTAATTTAGCCAATTGTTGTTTCATTGTTTGATTCATTCTCTCTACTTTCCCTGAGCTTTGTGGGTGCCATGGAGTATGATATTCCCACGGAATACCTAATGATTGACACAATAATCTTATTATTTTAGAAGTAAAGTGTGTGCCCTGATCAGAATCAATGTACTGGATTATCCCATATCTAGGTATCAGGTGTTCTAATACAATTTTTGCCACCATTTGTGCCGTAGCTCGTGCTACGGGATAAGCTTCTACCCATTGTATTAAATGATCTACTATTACCAATAAATACGTTATCCTCCCTACCTTGGGCAATTCAGTGAAATCAACTTGTACTTTCTCGAAAGGCCTATAAGCTGTTTTTCTTCCTCCCGCGGCTGCTTGTCGAAACACTTTCTTATTTATCTTCTGACAAGTTAAACAACCTCGTGTGATTTGCTTTGCTACTTCAAAAACCCCTATGCAACCAAATTGTTGAAGTAAGTGATTACTTAATGCTTTTGTACCCCAATGTGTTTGTGTATGCAAACGTTCCAATCTTTGCCTTGCATAAGCTTGTGGTAATATCTCTCGCCCGTCTGGCAATGTCCATTTTCCTTGTTCTAATCTAGCACCTATTTTCTCCAGTTTTGTCTGTTCTTCAGGAGTAAACTTTTTTTCTTCTCCCTCTCGTCTTTCTTCCTCCTGTACTATATTAATTTTAGCAGCCTGAGTTCTCAAGGCTGCTTCCTGAGCTTCTTTATCTGCTAGATTGTTCCCTCTGGTGTGGTAATCTAATCCTTTTTGGTGTCCTTTTACATGTACCACTGCTATTTCTTTTGGTTCTCTTAATGCCCTTAAATTTTTTATTATTAATTGTTGATGTATAAGATTCCTCCCTTGAGTAGTAACGAAACCTCTTCACAAATTTTTCCGAAGGTATGAACCACCCCATATGCATATTTAGAATCTGTATATATAGTTCCACTTTTCCCCTTTAATAGTTCCACGGCCCTATATAGGACATACAGCTCACAAGCCTGAGCTGACCATGATAGACTCAAGGGTCCTGATTCCACAGGTTCCAGGTGCTTATTAATTATTGCATATCCTGATTTTCTTTTTCCCTCCACTACTCAGGAGGAGCCATCTATGAACAGTGCTTCTCCCTTCTCTAATTCAGTATCTCTTAAATCGGGTCTTCCTTTAGTCTGGGTCTCAATTACCTCTAAACAGTTATGTTGTAATTCCTCTGATGGTTTTCTAAACAAAAATTGTGCTGGACTCTGAGCAGAGCTTACCCTTAGTTCTAAGTTAGGGGATTCAATTAGTATAGCTTCATACTTTAGGATCTGGCTGTCTGTTAACCATTTCTCTGCTTTCTGTTGTAAGACACTTCTGACGTTGTGTGGAGTATACACTTTTAAGGGAGCATTACAAGTGATCTTTCTAACTTCCTCTATTAATAATGCCGTAGCGACCAAAGCTTGGAGACAAGCAGGCCACCCTCTACTTACTGGACCAAGTAACTTAGAACAATACCCCACAGGTTTCTTAATTCCTGCCCAGTCTTGAGTACAAACTCCATATGCCGCCTGGTTTGATGTGTTCACAAAGGGATAAAAAGGTTTTTCCAGATCCAGAAGGCTCAACACAGGTGCTTGTATTAACGCCTCTTTTATTTCTTCAAATTGTTGATTATCTTCTGCAGACCACTTAAGATGGTTCTTAATTAATTTCTCATATCAGAATTTAACTTTTTCACTGTAGCTTTCAAGCCATGGTCTACAATATCCTAATAATCCCAATATTTGCCGGATTTCCTTTTTAGTTTGTGGGGGTCTTAAGGATAGGATCCCAGATACCCTGTCAGGATCTAACTTCTTTATTCCCTTACTTAACCAATGTCCTAAGTATTTTACTTCCTGTTCCACAAATTGTAATTTTGATCGAGACACCTTGAATCCCTTTTCTCCCAGGAAACTGAACAATTTAATAGGAGCTTCTCGGGTTCCCTCTTCAGTTTCTCCTGCTACTAATAGATCATCCACATATTGCAATAATTTTACCTCCCTGGGTAATGCAAAATCTTGTAAAACTTTTTCTAAAGTTGGTCCAAATAGATTTGGTGACTCTGTAAACCCCTGTGGTAGCACGATCCACCTTAATTGTTGTTTCCGTCCCGTTTCAGGGTCCTCCCACTCAAAAGCAAAATAATCTCTGGATTTTTCATCCAGAGGGCAGGCCCAAAAGGCATCTTTCAGATCTATTACGCTATACCAAGTATGTTTGGGAGAGATATGACTTAGTAAAGTATAAGGTTTTGCCACCACAAGGAATTTAGTGATTGTTCGCTGATTTACAGCTCTCAGGTCCTGTATGACCCATCCGATTTCTTTACAGGGAGGATGGGTGTATTATGAGGTGACATACATGGTTCTAGAGTTCCTTTTTCCAGAAGTCTATGGGTTTTAATCCTTTTCGACCCTCCATTGGTATAGGGTATTGTTTAATTCTAATTGGACGATGTGGATCCATTATTTGAACATTTATGGGGTCCATTTCTATTTTTCCAATTTCCCCTTCCTTATAGCACACTGAAGGGTTAATGAATTCTTTGTCTTTTTGTGTCAAAGTGTATAATTTAATATGCAATTTATCCCCTTGGCTTTGAATGCTTAAGTTTAATTTTAAAATCAAATCCCTTCCTAGTAAATTGTACTCCGCTTCAGCGAGCAAAAGTAAATCATTAAGACAGATTTTTTTATCTGTTTCTGTCTCTACATCTTTCAAAACAGGTACCTTAAAGGGCTCTCCTTTTGCCCCTATTACAGACATGCAACTCTTCCCTTCTTCTATTCCTTTTGGAAGTTTTTGAATAGTGGATTTTTCAGCCCCTGTGTCTACTGAAAATAAGACTTCCTCTTTATGGGGACCAATTAATAGTTTTATCAACAGCTCTGTTGATGTTGAAGTCCCCAGAAGATATAGCCCCTGACACCCCTATTCTTCTTTGAATATTTTCTCATCTTGTTCCCGCTAATGATATTTCCTCTGAACGTGTCTCTTCTTGTTGCAATAGTAACAGACGGGAATTGTCGATTTCCCTCGACAAGGCTGACCCCTAGGGTTTTTTTCTATTATTTTTTTTCTCCTCTCCCCGGACAAGGTCTTGTGGAATGAGGTTAAGCCACGAAAGACCGTATGAACTTGGAAGTGATGGGAAAACTTACAGTTTTTAAGAAGAATGTTAGTTGTGATTAAGGCAGTAAATTAGATCATCCTCGTAGGAGCTTTCTAAACAGATCAGAAGAGGGCAAGAGTGTACTTAAGGACCGAAAAGGGTGTTGCAGTAGATAGCTGATGAGTTAGATTATGTGATAGAGCTCAGCTGCACACCTGCAAAGGAGCTCAGAGAGACAGTGAGAGGAGGCTGAGCCCCAGAAAATACTTTGCTCCTCCCTTCAGAGGCCCAGAGGAGCAGAGAGATGCACAGTGGCAGGTGGGAACCCGAGGGAAGTTCTTCAGAGGAAGAATGGCTGGGCCATGGACTAGTAAGGGAGAGGCAGAGTTGACTCCTTTGGAGGTTTAGTTAGGAAAACATTAGCTCAAAGTCTTAATAAGAGTAGCTTGAATACAAGGCGGGCGCCAGTCTAGAGGGAGAAGCTTGGTTAAAGTGTGTGGGTTTCAGGGAGCTGCGCAGTAGAGACTTGTAGAGAGGAATTTTAAATAGCACGTTGAATGGGAAATGAGCCCGGGGCAATTAATTGATGATCAAAATGCAAACTACAATTTTAAATCAGGAAAGAGCTAGACTATACTTTTATAATGAAAAATACGCCAGAAAAGAGTGAGGAAAGTGTCAGTGTTGTTATAAAGGAAGTTACTGGAACAAAGGAAAGGGTTAGAGGAGCAATAAAGTAGAGAAATTCATGCTTTTGTGATAGAAGTGTTGGAACACCAAGGACTGGAGATGGTAGTGATCACAAACTCATTTCCTGATCGCTCAGTTTTCCGTGTGCTGTCTGTATACCCCATGGCACCTACCTCACATTCAGAAAGCAATGCAACCTTTGGGGTTAAAAAATAAAAACCAGAGAGGGCAGTGCTTTCCAAGAAAAAAAGATAAGTCCTTGTGGCAAACAGGTAGGTGAACGGAGTATGTACGTTCCTTCCTCGGTGTCCTGCTGTTAACGTGAGAGGATATTCACCAGAACCCAGTAGATGATTGCACTCTGGTTCTTGCGTTTTTTACCATCTTTCATGAAACAACTTCAGGTTACTTGACAGAAGCTAATGGCCTAAGCTTATGTGCATTTGGCATTGTTTTCTCATTGGTGAGCTTCAAGCCTGTGTCTGGCCCATTATTGCTCACAGAATTTGTGGCAGAGCTAGACTTGGACTTAGATTACTATGCTTAGTCTTAGCACTGCAGATTATTAAAACCCTTTCCATTAAATACTTTCTCAAACTAAGAAGTGACTTTCTGAAATAGCTGTTTTCAGAAGATCTGCATCTTAGCTAAGCAATATGACAGAATTTTGCCTGTTGTTAAACACTGAGGCTGACGACAAGTCCATCAGCAGTTTCAGAGAGCACAGAACAATGTCCAGATGCATGCTCATCTGCTAGGATTTGTGATTTCTGAAACGTGACTTGCATAAATTCATCTTAAGGTTTTGCAGGATCCAGTGTGTCATTAAAATAATGCTAATACTAAAACTTACAGGCATCTGTGTAATGCATTTTGGATTTCATATAATTTGCAAAAGTACTTAACGATTCGGTGTCATTTTGTGGTACAGTACAAACATCAAGAGGAAGTGAGAACAAAGAAAATGGTGGTGAAGATGTTCCAAGGCGTTACAACCTTCGACAGAGTAAACCTGTTGACCGCTACCAAGCTCCTATGGAAAGTAGGTTGAACGCACAGTTTCTCTTAAAACCTTATTTCTTGCACATAAGTGAGATAGAATTTTTGAATGCAAAGACGTGTTTGCGCACACAGTTCTATTTCAGTTCTGTACCTTCATTCTGCACATGAACTTCCCTGTTTTTATCAGACACGTGTGTCCTGTGCACATTGTATTTCTTTGCTGTTTGGCGTACTTAGTGCTATGTATCCTTGCTATAACAGTAATTAATCACACGTAATGGTCTTGCTCTTGTGATTTTCAGTTCACCTTTAAACAGGGCGTAGTTTTCCACTTGTACCATGCACTGATGAAAAGCAAAAACAGTTAAAAATTCTTCTGGAATTAGGGATGAGTGAAACACGTGGCATTTTCTTTTTCTTTTGATATCCTCCTCTCTTAAATGTATCTGTATCATTATTCTAAATTCTTTCCTTTCAATAAGACAAAGTGATCGAGAGAGGACTAACTCGGGCCAGCCGTGTTCTGTCAGACAGAAAGAGTCACTTGAAAATGCTGGGTCACAAAAATATAGAAGATGTGCCAGGTTGGTGTATGGCTAGTGATAGCTCTTACTTATCCGTAGAGCTGTCAGTCTCCTTACTGCATAATGCTTCAAAGGGTTTTCAGTTTAGTGGTAATTACAGAGTACGTTTATGATTGCTACTTTGGTAGTCTGAGGATAGAGAGGAAAGAACTATTTGGAGGGAAGGAGGTGGATACTTTTAAGTTGGTTTCTTCTTTAAATCCAATATTTATGGGTCGCTGATAAGATGATTATGGAGGTAGTGTCTGAGTTTCTGTAACTGAAATTCTTTGGTTCTGGAACTGAAGCCAGAATCCCCCCTTAAAAATCTTAGTCAGACTATTTAATCTTGAAGGATACAAAGGATTTTCTTAAAACCGAAAATAATTTTATTCGATTTAGAGGGAGAGGCTTTATGGAAGTTTTGTTAGATTTAAAAAAAAAAAAAAAGTTATCACTCAAATACTGACTCTAGTTTCTGTTTGGAATCAACTAATGTTTCTATATGCAGTTAACCTTAAACAATAAAAGATCTAAATGAAATCATAAATTGCCTTAGTAATGATAAAGGCTTTTTGGATTCTGTAAGCAGTTAGTGCGTAGAGAATGCTGTTGATTGCCAATATTTTGTTGAGCATTCTTGAAAGCAGACAGTTGTCACGAGGAAAATCATGTCATGGCCTTTGAAATCAGATTCCTAAGGAGTACAGTGGACTGGAAAATAGATCTCAGAGGCAATTTTGAGATAGAATTCCCTTAATTTTTGGTGTTACTTAGTATCTGCTCTATTTTCTTTTTAACTTTCTGGTTTATATGCTTGCTTGCAGACGGAGACGTGCAGATGACATCAGTGATTCTACACCCTCTTGCTCATCTCCCTTGCTTAGCACGTGTGATATGGAGGAGGGTGGTGAGAGCAGTGAGGACGGCGAGAGCACATCTCCAAGAAGGTTGCTGTCGGTAGAGAATAGGGGAGGGATGAATCTCCTTCAAATGAATATTTAGCCATGTTTAAGTTTATCTAAATGTAACTGTGTAAGTTTATGTCAATTAATTAGGTCTTCTAATATATTAATTAATGTCTTCTACATTTGCTTGGCATTATTATGAAAAACAAAAATCTTCGAGCTGCATCTTAAAGAAAAAGAAGCCCTATAACTTCTCCTTAATTCAAATCAGGACTTTTCGAGTGAAACGTCAGAAACGGGACCTAAAGAGAGTTCAGAGGGATCAAAAGAAAGCTGGAGGAAGTCAGGGAGATGCAATGCAAATAGATAGTGCGGTAAGTGGTAAACTAATCATCGTGTCAGCGAGTGTTTCCAGTGATTATGAAAGATCTCAGTGTGCCATCTACAACTACCTTTGTTGATGGTTTTCTCTAAAGCAACTTCAAAAATTGCCCAGAATGTTTGCGTTGTGCTGAGATAATTTCTGATGAAACCTTGATCTAGGTTGCTGCTTTCTTTAACATACAAACTCTGTGGTGTTGAATTTCTCTTTAGATTGGATTTGAGAACGTGGGTGGTCTTTCGGAACACATCGCAGCTTTGAAAGAGATGGTGATTTTTCCCGTCCTGTATCCAGAAGTTTTTCAGCAGTTCAATATTCAGCCCCCAAGGTAACTCATGACAGTGATAAATCGTAAGTCAGCTGTTTTCAGGAGAAAGTTCAATTAAGGTATCAATATGCTTCCATGCTTCAACATTTTTGGCAGCGGTGAACATTTGTTTTAGTAGTAGCAAAAAGTGGTTTCTTAAAAATGGATAAAATCCAGAATATTTGTAGGTTAAAAATATAAGCAATGTCTGAAAATTGTAAGTTTTACCATCTGGTGTTTTTAAAAAGTTGGGTTAGTTGGGTTGGAGTGGTTTTGTTCTCAGTTTTATGTACAAGTCAGCTTGATTAGTCTGTAAGCAAGAAGGGATTATCTAGTGTGGAAGTCAATTGTAATATGTTGCCTGGAAGCCCAGTTGTTTTTCCTGCCTACTTTTGCTTTCTTTTTTTTTTTTTTTTTTTTTTTTTCCTCTGAGTGCTAAGGCATCGCTTTTCCTTCCGGCTTTAGGCTTCCTCACTTGCCATCAGCAATAGATGGTCTGAGAGACCAAACCCAGTAACTTAATGCTTTTGAAAGGAGCATTAAATGCTTTACTATCAGATTCTGCATATTGTGAAAGCAAGAATATGCAGTTTATTGCTGCAGAATGAACTGGTGATTCACCATTCAGCCCATTCTCAGATTCTGTGCTGAAGTTTGCCCGTTTGGCTCCGGTTTGCTATAATCACCCTGTTTGTCAGCAGTTTTGGAAGTGTCCTTCTGGGACAGTATGCTCTCTTTTGAAGTTTTTATATGTTTGAGTTACCTCCTTATTCATTTCTTTGGGTGAAAAAAATGAATTTTCTTGTGAAACATTGTAAAAACGCAGAACTTCTATCTGTTCTGCCTCTACCCACACTTCAGCTATTACTGCTGTCTTGTACATGACGTGTTTTGGTTAGGAAAGACGAGTTTGTTCTAGAGACGATGGTTGTAGGAGGTACTCATCATGATGTTTTTTTTCCTATCTGGATCTTTTTTATTGCAGAGGTTGTCTATTTTATGGCCCCCCAGGAACAGGGAAAACACTAGTTGCTCGTGCACTTGCCAGTGAATATAGTCGAAGTGACAGGAAAATATCATTTTTTCTGAGAAATGCTTCGGACTGCATGAGAAAATACGTGGGGGAATCAGAACGCCAACTTCGTGTGTTATTTGAACAGGTAAGGTTGAAATGCACAGTGTATTCTGTCAGAGTTGAAACCATTATTTTCTGTGGTCAACGTTTTTAAGTAGCACTTGCTCTTTTTTTGTATTTTGTTATTTTTTTTTTTCCCCCTGAAATGGAAATGCCAGTGTTTCTGCTGTGAATGTCAGCTGTAAGAACTACTGGAACGATTTGCTTTCTGTCACCCGGATACAGTGGGTTGACACAGACTGCTGTCTTCTGTTAGTCATGCCAGATACTCCAGTAGCTCTATCAGTAGAGGTCCCAGAGGCTAAAGTGAAAAATCTAGTTTAGATGACATTCCAACCATGATGTTTTTGTGCATTTTTCCTTTAAATAATGCTGTTTTACTCAGTGTTTTCCTGCTAGGCCTGTCAGATGCGACCTTCAATTATTTTCTTTGATGAGATAGATGGTCTCGCTCCTGTGCGCTCCAGTAAACAAGACCACATTCATAGGTATTACAGTTTTGCACCTACATAAAATCTGCTTGATCTTTGGGAAAAAAAAAAAAAAAAAAAAAAGGACGATGACCTGTTTAATTTACTGTGAACATGTTAATTTATCCTGAAAACTTGTAACTCAATGCCAAAACAGGTGATTCTAAACGATAGTAGAAACCAATTTACTAAGCCTGATATCAGCATGTGGTCTGTGTTAACTTACCTATTTTTTATGTCTTAAAATGAGTCTTGTCCTTAAAAAGCTTGTCCTTTTGTGGAATGTCATGTGGAATGTAACAAAATTTACTGAACCAGTAAGTAAAACTTATATTTTTCTATTTGTTCCATTGTTTCAACTCTTCTGACCCTTCTGGACGGCGTAGATAACAGAAGAGAGATCGTGGTAATTGGAGCTGCCAACAGACTGGATTGTATAGGTCCTACTTTACGAAGACCAGGACGCTTTGACAGAGAGTTCCTCTTCAACTTGCCAGATAAAGAGGTGAGAACTTAAATTCAACGTTAGTGCTACCATGGCAAAGTCCAACTTTATAGGAAAAAAAATTGACAACTTGAACGAAAGAGTGATATGTGGAGACACTGCGCTGTTCCATGGAGGGCAAATCTGGTACTGGATATATATGGTCAGGATGATACCACCAAGTAGTTAGTTCTATAATCAAACCTTTCATTCCCAAAGTTGTACCTGTTTGCTTAATTATTTAGTCCACTTGGGTGTTTTCATCATGAAGTTGTGTTTTTGGTCTCAATCCTTCACTTATGAATGAATAGGGGATGTGTTTGCATTTGATTGTTCCCCTGCTCAGTGGTAGTAGTTTGAGTCATAATTCTTTTCTTCTTTATAGTAATTGTAGCAATTGGAAGCATTGTGCCAGAAGTGCTTTCTGTGAATTTACTGACTGGAAAGCAAATGTGATGAAGTAATGAGACTGTCCCAATGAAAGCTTGCTAAGTTTTAGAGAAGTTTTTTGGACAGCAAAGAAATGCTTCTGGATAAAGTTTTCATTACAGTATTTTCCTCTGGGTCCTTAGGTCTTGTAGTTTGGAAACTTGTTATTGAAGCTATAAATGCCTTTTCTCACTGTAGGTTCCTAGAAAAAAGTGCAGTGTAACAAATAAGAACTATTCAATTTCCTGGTTGAAAATGCAGAGTGTATATTAAATAACTGTAAAATACTTGAAAGTTGAGCAAGTAAGAAAAGCGTATTAATAGATGAGGGGTTTTGAGGGAGGACTGTTTTGTTTTTTGTTGTTTGTTTGTTTGCCTTTTGGTTTGTTTGTTTCTTGTTGGTATTTTTAAGGAAAACTTGGGACAAGCTAAAATGCAATGATTTTGCTTCCAGGCTAGAAAAGAAATTGTCAAGATTCATACTCGTGACTGGACCCCTCAGCCACCGGACATGTTGCTTGATGAACTAGCTGAGAAATGCATTGGTAAGACTGAAATCAAAATGGATTCTTGCTTGTGACCAAGTTGTAAAGAACCTAGCTTGTACCAGGCAGTACCCATGCTCTTGTGCCTTGTTGCACAACTAGTCAACGAGGCAGCTGGCACGCCTTCATAGCAATCAGAGTGAGATGCTTTCATCTATTTACTCTTTATTGTCGTTCCTCTTGTTGTCTGAGAACATTAAATGGTTCTGGGGCATCTTCCTCAAGAGTATAGTTTTTGATGAGGAGTCTGCTTCAGCTGCATAAGCGCAGGATATCAGGCAGTGAGCAACATGAAACTTCCCTGCAGAGAGTGGTATAAATGGCTCAGGATTCAAATTAGGATTAAATAAAAAAATAGGATTTATTAGAAGAATATAAAAGAATAGAGGTAAGCAAACAGTGCTGGGTGCACTGAGAGTCTCCGCTCCACCAGGGCACACACCAGTTACATCAAGCAGCTGATTTTTATGCTCCTAGACTAATACATATTCATTACTACTTCCAAAAAAATTAGATTATTATAATTAGCCTCCGGGGTCCAGTCCCTCCTACTGGAGCATGCGCATCAGTCTCTTCTGGGGGTCTCTAGGGGTCTTTCATGCTGAAGGCTCGTAGTCTTCTTCTCCAAGTCCTTCCTGTTTGTACTCCTTTGGCACTGTACCAAGTTTATAGAACATTTTCTGCAGGTCTTGTCTCCCAGCCGTCCTTCAGCTTCTTTTTTCTTCCTCTTAATCTCTTGGCCCCCTGGCCAGATACCAAAGGTCTGCATAGTATCCCGTAACAGTCACTAGTTGTTATCAGTTGTTATGAAACTCCCAGACATCAAACACAAATAGCTTTCTTATTGACACTTCACCAGTAATTAAAATATTCTTCCCCAGCCATTCACAGGGACAGTCACATCTATAGCAGTGTTAAGTTAATCTCGAAGAAGACAGGAAAAAAAAGGCTGTAACTGTTAGAAATAGAAGTCCGGAATAACAAAAGCAAACAGGTTCATAAATTTAAGGAGTATTTTCTGAAGACTTGATAAATTGACTAGAATGAGGGGGAGACTGGGACACACTGCATCTGTGGTTCAAGAATTAAATTGCCAGTGCAGGGCCCAGAGGCAGACAGGATTCAAACAGAATTGTTCTTTATGGACACGAAATGTTAAAACATTCCTCACAAGCGGTAGCACTTTGAATTCCCTGTTAAGCTGTTTGGTTTTGGCATTACAAATTCTTTAAATGTTGCATGTTGTAAACCTGGGCCTTGACTGATGTAACGTTTGATTTTTGTTTGTTAGGAGACTGTGGTGCAGATATCAAATCCCTCTGTACTGAAGCTGCGCTGTGCTCTCTACGCCGATGCTATCCTCAGATTTATGCAAGTAGGGAGAAGTTGCTACTAGACGTTAATTCTATTAAAATAAAAGCAAAGGACTTTTTCATGGCTATGAAGAAGGTTGTTCCAGCTTCAAACCGGATCAAGGCTTCACCCGTACAAGCACTATCACCCATTTTCAAGCCACTTTTTCAAAGATCAGTAGAGAATATTTTACAAGTTGTGCAGAAGATCTTCCCGCATGCACAGCTTGCACTAATGGAGGACCGACAGCAAGGTATAACCACAGCATCCACTTCTTTATAATTCTGCTAAAGCAAAAACTTGTGGTTTGTGCAATCAACTTATACCTTTCAGACATAATGGTGGTAGAATTTTATTATTTGCATGTGCGTGTCTTGTTTTTGGGCAAGTCTGGAATACAACGCATAGGTTTTATTGTGGATTCGAAACTGAAATGCCAAATGGAAGCTCTGAATGACTCAATACACAGTAAAGGACGATGCGTTCTCTACTGAAGCATGCTGCTTCTGACGGCAGCTAAGATAATTAGCATTTGTAGAGGTTGACTTGAGGTTTGAATTATAAGGCACCTATTTTTCTTTAAAAAATCAAAACTCAGATCTTTGGAGGGGAAGCATTTCTAGGTCAATGTTTCTAATTCCTTTCTGAAGAATGTCAGGACCAGGATACAAGTATAACTGGTCTAAGCTAAATATTGTTTTAGCTATCATCATTTTTAACCAGTCTCCTAATTTAAATGTTTGTGGATCGTACTATACACGTGAGATCAATTAGCATTGATATTTACTAGATGAATGGAATTCTGTGGCCATCACATCCTTTATCCCCGTGCTTTCATTGTGGGAACCTCCTCCAGAAAGAAATGGTCTTGTTTGTTGTTTTTTTTTTTTTAAAGCTATTTAGCAACTGCAGAAATTGTTCGTAATCTCCTTTATTCTAAGGGGGAGAAAAAAATCACCAAGAGTAGCGCACCTTACACGTACACATCAGTGGGATTTAGTAGAGCTTTGTAGGGCCTTGTGCCATCTCCTTAGATCTGTGGTGGGATGAACTCTAGGAAATAACTTTCAGTGTGTGCTCTCAAATGAAGAAAGGGTTTTGGCACTGATTTAGAAGCTGTATTAATGGAAGAGAAAGAGACAAAGGCTATTCAGGAAAGTTAACAAACCTCTTTTGCCTTTCAGAGCATTTCAATCCTATTTTACAAGATGATATGTTTGACAGTGATGACGATGCATCCTTGGTTTCTGGAGATGAATTAAAAGATGGAGTGCCTGACGGACCAGAGAAAAAACGCCTCTGTTTCAGCAGGTAAAGAAAGATAGATCCCTGTTACATTTAAATTCTCAGGTCTGCTGAGTCTTTGTAAACAGTTCCAGCTGTTAAAAGTGCGAGGGGTGGTAGAGGAAGGGGCAACATCAAGTTTGTGTGTTGAAGGGGTGCTTGGTATTCACAAGAAGAAAGGGTGGAGGGACTAAAGTTATAATGAAGTTGCTCTGAATGACCAAATTGAAAAGCCCAGGCTTCTCTTCGTAAGCCAAAGTGATCCGTAGACTACCAGAATACGTTGACTTAATCCATGGCATTCTTTGAAAGACTCAAGACCACATAAATGTGCTGTCTGTCCTTTTAGCTAAAAATACCCCAACTTTGTGGGTTTGTGTTGCCACCTTTTGCCCTTCTGTTTTCCAGGATTGTTAAACCAGTAGTGAATTATGTAGCAGAAAGAAAACTGAGAAATGGCTTGTTAAAACACCTTGAGAAAAAATTGAATGGTGTCTTTATTTGTTAAGCCACCAAGTTGTGTTAATCTTGTGATATTTTAGTATGGAAGTCATGCAAGCCCACAGTTGGAAAGTTAGATCATGTTGTCACAGCTGGATCAGTTATTTTTCTCCGTTTCTATTGCTGTGCTGTCCAGAAGATTTTCTGTGCTTTAGAGCAAGGCTAAGTCTCTAGCATCTTTGATTTAAGCCAGCAGAGGTACAGCCTGATTGTAGTGGGGAAACAAATGCTCCTCACCAATTTATTTCCTAGTAGTAAAGCAAGATTGCAGGGATATTAATTTGCAGTCTTGGTTTAGTAAAGAATAGGAAACACAAGGGAAGAAGATGAAACAAAGGGAAGAAGGTGAAACAATTGGAATGAGTGAATAACTTAACTGGAAATCTTACATGTATTTAATGTACCGCTGCCATTTGGATTATTTGGGGAGGGAAAAGAAAGTCTATAGGAAAATTACTTGGAACATCTGTGTGTCTATTCAGCACCTCATCTATAAACTTGTTTCCTTAACTCTTGTTCTAGGAGTGCTTTCTGTGAACCAACATCATGCCAGCCCTGTCTGCTAATAGTAGGAAAAGAAGGGTACGGCCAGGTTTCTTACGTGGCACCCGTGGTGTTGCACGCTTTGGAGAAGTTTCCCGTTCACACCCTGGACCTTTCTGTTCTGCTTACAAACGTTGCACCGCCAGAAGAAATCTGCGGACAGGTACCTTTTTTCTTTTTCTTCTCATCGGATTCACTGACTGTATGTAAAAGATCAATCGAGTTGCAAGTAAGGTGAGCAAAATTCATTGGTAATGGAGGTGGCCTTGTTTTAATGTGCTGGGATGTTTGCTTCTGTCTGAAAATCCCCTTTTCTTTTAGACAGCACCACAAACAATCTGGATGTTGTACATGTCGACATTTTCCATACCCAATTTTACAGTGAGGCTGTTGCTAGCAGCTCAGGAAGCTGGGCGGTGTTGCTAACGAACATCTCTTTGTGGAAAGAAATGCTGTTCATGTCACTGGGATCCAGAAAGTAGTTCTCATTGCCTCCTAAGACTGTGTGCTCCCAGTAGATGGCTCTGTATCAGACTGCATGTCGGCTACTTTTTGTAGGCTTCTTCTAAATTATATTAGTAAGGCAACCAAGGTTTGGGGCTTCTGTTTATTTTGTTTTCGCACGGACATGCACAACTTGTGCTGTTGCAGTATGTGCAATAAAAGCATTAACATTCAGAAAACACTTCATTTGCACGGTGATGTGGTTTTAACTAGAAAAAATGACCAGATTTGGTGTTTTTACTTTTAGGCAGGAAATCCATTTTCTTGTTTGGCATCACTACCTTAAAATATTTTTACCTTTAGTGGAAACGTTTGAGAGCCATACAAGTAAGGACAGACATGTTACACGACTGAATACTGATGTGTCCCTTAAGAGGGACATTTCCTTTCTTTGTTATGCGATGATTGTGGCTGTGGCCATATAGCTACGGTGTCTAGCCACTGCCTGAATATATCCTTCCCATCTTCTGACTAGAGTTCTCCGAATGCTGATAATCTGAAAGGGTGCACAGAGAAATTCCTTATGTGAAAGGATGCTTGCCACTCTGTTCACGTAGTTTCATTTCATGGGGCAGTCAGATGGCTATGTAGCTATGTATTAACAGGTTATTGTACGTGTTTTAGTTTTCTTACCCAAGCTTTCCTTTTCACTAGCTGATCCGAAATGCTCAGAAGACAGCACCAAGCACAATTTATGTCCCAGATATCCATTTGTGGTGGGACAACGCTGGACCTGCCTTGAAACTTACTTTTCTAACTCTACTACGTAACATTCCAGCATTTTCGCCAGTTTTGCTGCTTGCTCCGTCTGATGTATGTCACTCAGATCTCCCAGAAGAGGTATTTGTCAATACTTTTCTTACTATTTCTTCAGTGTCTTGTAATTTATGAATGCTTTCAGCATCAAAATGCTGTGCTTTCTTAAATGCATGCTGTTATTACTCAGTCACCCTAACAAATCACTTAAAATTTGCTTAGAGAAAAAGAATATTGTGAAAGCATCTGCTTAAGGCTTTTTCTGAGTCAAGCAAGTGACTTTCACCCCTTTCTCACGCATGCAAATAATAAATTAATACAATAATTCTGATTGCTACAAAGTGGTTCAGTCAAGAATATGAAGTGCTTGAAATGACAAGAGGATGTTTTTACTGAAGAGCTTTCTTCTGACAGTCTGCCATTCCATGCTATGTTGGGTAAACTGCTAATAATGCAATTTAGTGGAGAATTTAAACACTTTGATTAAAAAATAAATAAATAAATCAGTTTCTTTCTTCATATAGGCCAAAGCTTTCCAAGCTGGAAAGCTGAGTTCCAATTTCTGCTAAAGTAACTTTGGAATCGAATTCTAGTTGTATTCCTAAACAAACTGTAGTAAAAGTACGTGCAGAACTTCATTGACTTCTGAGAGTTTACATTAAGGGAAGGTGCCCAAAATAGGACCACGCTGTTGTCATTCTGATGATTTGGTCTCAGTCATTGGGGGAAGAGAACGGGTCTTACCTAGACGTGTTTATTATCAACTGCTTTGAAAGTGCTTGAGTTCCCACAGAAGTTTTTGTACAGGCTGTAAATTCCTTCTAAAATAAGTAGTGAAATTCCTCACCTACCTTTTATTACTAGAACTTGAAAATGGAGGAAGACGTAGAGGTACTAGCTACTTCAGACACCTTTTGGTAGAGAAATAAAAACTCAGCAAAAAGCCCTCACTTGTCTGCTGAAGCCTTTCTCTTCCCTCTATAGCCATAAAGGTTCTAAGTAAAGGCTGCAGCAAGGCAAGTAAATACAAAGGAGGCGCTGTTGGATGTGGTGAAAGCCATTACTTTACCAGTGTAGCGTACAATCCCTTCAGCAAGCTTTAATTCTACAGGTGATTCTTAAAGGTGATATTTGAATTTGCCGTGCCAGCCTGTGAAAATGTAGCGTTTTAAGGCCAGGATGATAACTTTTTTCAGTTTGTGTTCTTCAGGTTATTCTTAATTTGAAAAGGTACTCGTCTTTTTGGAATAGAAGATGAATTTTTGTGGCCGTAAATCTGAAATGTCTCTCCTCCTTCTGCTTTAGATCCAAAAATTATTTAATACGGAGTTTGGAGAAGTGTGCAATATTGAGTTGCCTGGTAGGGCAGAGAGAGCAGCCTTTTTTTGAGGACCTAATTCTAAATGAAGTGGCTAAGCCTCCTGTAAAGAAAAGAGGTGAGGAGGATATAAGAAGTACATCTAAAACTTTCCTATCGAAGTTACTAGCTCTTTGGGCTTTGCTTTGGTGGTCATTTTCTGTCAGTAATTTGTCATATGCTTGTATTTGAGTACTGTAAATTGGCTAATTTTTCCTGATGAATTGAAGTTGATTGGACATTGGAAGTCGTGCCTGTAGCACCACCAGCTGAGCCTCAGAAGCCACAAGAGTGATCCCCACAAAAGTAGGGATGCTGGAGGAGGAAGAGGAGGATACCTTGAGTGACCTTAGAATTTTCTTGAGGGACGTTACTCACAGACTTGCCACTGACAGACGTTTCTGACGTTTCATGTTCTCTGTTTCATCTGGAACTCCTCAATAGGAATCAACCATAAGTGCAGTGTGTTTTCTTTTTCCTCCAATTGGCTGCTTAGATGCCTTTTTCTCCTTAATTTATGAGAGAAGCCTAAACTAGGGGTGTATATTTCAAAGACAGATGTAACTTGAATATACCTGGGGATCAGCAAAGTCCTCTTCATGTGGGCATCCACTGGCTTTTCTTCCCCTTTTCTCCTAGGTTCTTGAGCTGTGAAAAATCTAGACAGATACATATGTCCTCATCTGAACTGGTCATTAGTCTCCTCTTCTGGTCTGAGGGAAGAAATCAGCACCTCAGGGCCCAGTTATCTCATTCTAAAGTAGATGCCTGCAATAGGTACTTCACAGGTGCAATTCATGCACCTTTTCCTCAATGTCGACAACAAAGAGAATGCCGGATGGCTTGCTCAGCTTTCACTGTTGTGATTTTCTGAAGCAAAGTGAAATGAATCTCCCACCCTCAGTGTTTCTTCTCTACCATGCACGTGCTTCTGACCTCCCTACTTCTTGTTGTCCTCTCGTGGCCGCGCTAATGAAAAATGAAAAAGCCCTTCCATTTTTGAGAAGCAAACTGGTTAATTTCAGCATCTTCTCATGCATCGCAAGTGTTCAGAGTTTTTAGGAAGTCGTTTATTTAAAGTCTTCAGAATAATTTTGGTAGACAGTGTGCAAGGTTAAGAAAACCTCTGAATGCTTGTATTTGATCTGCAGGTACCTGACTATGCCACAAGGATTAAAGTGCCGATGGATCTTTCAACAGTTCTGACTCAAATTGACTCGCGCCAGTACCTCGCTGCAGGAGACTAGCTGAAGGACATCGATCTAATGTGTAACAATGCCTTAGAGTACTACCCGGATCAAAGATCTACAGGTGAGGATGTGCTTTTTAGCCCTAGTTTAAAAAATCTGTCGAACGTATAGATGGATAAATGCTGTGTGCGGACAATAGACTTCGGATGGATTAGATGATTTTGGACGTCCACAGAGAACATCTCTTACCACATTGTAAATATTTTATCATTTTGCTACTTGGGCATGGAATTGTGATATAAGTGTTCCCAAGGAACTAGTGCTTTTGTTTTAATTAACTTCGATGTTGTTATGCTGAAAATATTCACTGAGAGAACCTTTCGGAACCAACCTATGAAGAAAGCAATTTTCTTCTGTGATCAAAACAGTTTCATTGGTTGGTAGACAACATTCAGGTAAAGTGTGTAAAATTTCAGATCGTCACAGCGCCTATGTTTTGCAAGACACTGCATATTCAATGGTGAGGAACGAAATGGATACAGAGTTTGGACGACTTTGTGAACAAATTAAAGAATCTCGTGAGAAAAGAGGTACGTGCTTTAACGCTAAGGATTTGAAGACTTGTCTCTGCATTTGTAACTGAAAATGCACGACGAAGATCTTTGGTATCTATTCTTTCTTGCAAGGTCGCACCTCTGCAGCGTGTGCTCCATGCGACAACTCCAAGTCACCACAGCAGAACCCTGCTACTGAAGACGAGAAACCAGATGAAGAGAGTAATGAAAATGAGGAGATGCCAGCGGCACCTGTAGATGCCAGTACACCCATTTCTAATGGCAAGTTGCATTTTATTCAGCTGCTCTTGTCGTTCATACCTTCTCTGTTCTTGAGGCGCAACAGGTGTCTCTGATGCCTGGCTCTTTATGGCAGAGGTATTTTGTTTTCAAATTGACTTCCAAATGGGAGAGAGAAATCCAGAGGTCATTCATTCAATATAGCGATGAATTAAAGTTCAAAGAAAGTTGGTTCATTTGATGTACTCTTACTGGAACTTCATTTTGTAAACAGAACGACCCCCCACTCAAGGATATCACAACTTCCCTCCCGTAGTAAAAATGATAGTACTCACCCTTGTAGGAGCAGCAATGTGAAGAAGGTCAAGGGCAGTAAGAAGGGTTCAAAGCTTTGATATAACAAGCCTTACACTTTTGTTGACAGAGCTCCTAATAAGCATCTTTAGCAAGGCCTGGAGATGGGAGAAAAACTCAAACTCGATTTTAATTCTAGGATGTATAATGTCAAGCTTGACTGTTCCTCTGAACAGTCAATTGAATTTAAATTTTTTTAATTTAAATTAATTAGTTTATTTTTTTTAATTTAAATTCAATTGAATTTAAAGTTTTGAATTTAAATTCCAATTGAATTTATTGAAAAAAATTCCAATTGAATTTAAAGGTTTTTTTGTTGTTGTTGTTTTTCACGAAACACTAAGTTTATGTGAAAGGTTTTGCTGCAATATCTTTTTGCCAAGGATATTAAGCTTAAGTTATCCACAAGAAAACGGTGGGGAGAGGGAAGCTTTAGTTTTGAAAGCTTTTTTTTTTTTTTTTTTTTTTTCTCTCCAGGTTTTTCTTGAGCATAGCAGCGTTTCAGTGTCTGCCTGCCATTAGTTGCCCCACTACCAAGTCAGGAGGGTCAATTAAACTTGCGTGAGGCAGAATTTCTTTATCTGAATTTACGTGGTTCACATAAATATATTCTTGTTTCCTTCTTTCCCTAGGATTATTCTTCTCCCAGTATTGAATGTTTCAACGGACACCGTTTAAGATCAATGAGCAAAAGCATCCTGCGGTGTTCAGTCTCCAGCTTTGAAGAAAGTATGGCGATACTGAGGGGAAATGTCAAGAGAAGATGCTTTTCAAGGTACTGTATTTCTATATGTTCAATCTCTGTTCGATTTGTAGATTGAAAAGCAAGAGAGAAAGCATGTGCAGTGAGTTGTGGCCTGATAAACCTCCGGCTAAAATCAGCAGAGGCCTATGAGCATGCTGATGGCGTACCAGTACCTTAAAACTAGAATCCCTCTTCTCAGTGAAAGTCTTCCGCTTTTCTAAAAAAACCTGTTTTTTTTCCCAACCCCTTTGAGGTGGTGGTGTGGTTTAACCCGGCCGGCAGCTAAACACCACACAGCCCTTCTGCAACCCTCCCACCTCCCTCTCTGGGATGGGGGAGAGAAACGGGACAGTGAAGCCCGCGAGTTGAGATAAAGGCAGTTTATTAAGACAGGAAAATAATAATAATGATGGTGATGATGATGATAGTACTGCTACTAGTAATGTGTACAAAACAAGTGATGTACAATGCAGTTGCTCACTACCCGCTGACCAGTGCCCAGCGTAACCCCTAGCAGCCCGGCTGCCCCGCCCTATCCATGGTGCAGCGTGTTGCCATAAGGCATAGAATTCTTTGGCCAGTTGGGGTCGGCCATCCTGAGTCTGTCCCCTCGCAGCTGTTGCTGTGCGCCGATTCTGATCGCCAGTAGGACAGTGAGACACCGAAAGGTCCTTGGCTTGTTGTAAGTACTGCTCTGCAGCAATTGAAACATCGGGGTGGTATCAGCCCTCTTCACAGAATCACAGAATTTCCTAGGTTGGAAGAGACCTCAAGGTCATCGAGTCCAACCTCCAACCTAACGCTAACAGCCCTCCACTAAACCATATCCCTAAGCTCTACATCTAAACGTCTTTTGAAGACTTCCAGGGATGGTGACTCCACCACTTCCCTGGGCAGCCTGTTCCAGTGCCTCACAACCCTTTCAGTGAAGAAGTTCTTCCTAACATCTAACCTAAAACTCCCCTGGCTCAACTTAAACCCATTCCCCCTCGTCCTGTCACCAGGCACGTGGGAGAACAGGCCAACCCCCACCTCGCTACAGCCTCCCTTGAGGTACCTAAAAAGAGCGATAAGGTCACCCCTGAGCCTCCTCTTCTCCAGGCTGAACAAGCCCAGCTCCCTCAGCCGCTCCTCGTAGGACTTGTTCTCCAGGCCCCTCACCAGCTTCGTCGCCCTTCTCTGCACCCGCTCAAGCACCTCGATGTCCTTCTTGTAGCGAGGGGCCCAAAACTGAACACAGTACTCGAGGTGCGGCCTCACCAGAGCTGAGTACAGGGGGACGATCACCTCCCTAGCCCTGCTGGCCACACTGCTTCTTATACAAGCCAGGATGCTGTTGGCCTTCTTGGCCACCTGAGCACACTGCTGGCTCATATTCAGCCGACTATCAACCATCACTCCCAGGTCCTTCTCTGCCTGGCAGCTTTCCAACCATTCCTCTCCCAGTCTGTAGCTCTGCTTGGGGTTATTGCGCCCCAGGTGCAGGACCCGGCACTTGGCCTTGTTAAACTTCATGCAGTTGACCTCAGCCCATCGGTGCAGCCTATCCAGATCCTCCTGCAGAGCTTTCCTACCCTCAAGCAGATCGACACACGCACCTAACTTGGTGTCATCTGCGAACTTACTGAGGGTGCACTCGATGCCCTCGTCCAGATCATCGATGAAGATATTAAAGAGGACCGGCCCCAGCACCGAGCCCTGGGGGACGCCACTAGTGACTGGCCTCCAACTGGACTTGGCTCCATTCACCACGACTCTTTGGGCCCGGCTATCCAGCCAGTTTCTAACCCAACGAAGCGTGCGCCAGTCCAAGCCAAGAGCAGCCAGTTTCTTGAGGAGAATGCTGTGGGAAACAGTGTCAAAAGCCTTGCTGAAGTCAAGGTAGACCACATCCACAGCCTTTCCCTCATCCACCCAGCGCGTCACTCTGTCATAGAAGGAGATCAGGTTCGTCAGGCATGACCTGCCTTTCATAAAGCCATGCTGACTGGGCCTGATCGCCTGCTTCCCCTTCAAGTGCTGCATGATGACTCTCAGGAGGATCTGCTCCATGAGCTTTCCTGGCACTGAGGTCAAACTGACAGGCCTGTAGTTTCCCGGGTCTGCCCTCCGGCCCTTCTTGTAGATGGGCGTCACGTTTGCTAGCCGCCAGTCGATTGGGACCTGCCCCGATAGCCAGGACTGTTGATAAATGATGGACAGTGGCTTGGCCAGCTCCTCTGCCAGTTCCCTCAGTACCCTTGGGTGGATCCCATCCGGCCCCATCGACTTGTGCACATCTAAGTGCCGTAGCAGGTCACCAACCAGTTCTTCATGGATAATGAGGGCCACATCCTGTTCCCCATCCCCTTCCACCAGCTCAGGGTACTGGGTATCCAGAGAACATCCGGTATTGCCGCTAAAGACTGAGGCAAAGAAGGCATTGAGCACCTCCGCCTTTTCCTCATCTCTTGTAACTAAGTTTCCCCCCGCATCCAGTAAAGGATGGAGATTCTCCTTAGTCCTCCTTTTTGTGTTGATGTATTTATAGAAACATTTTTTGTTATCTTTAACGGCAGTAGCCAGATTGAGCTCCAGATGAGCTTTGGCCTTCCTAATTTTGTCCCTGCACAGCCTCGCTACTTCTTTAAAGTCCTCCTTAGTGGCCTGCCCACTTTTCCAAAGCTTATAAACCCTCTTTTTCCTCCTAAGATCAAGCCACAATTCTCTATTGAGCCAGGCTGGTCTTCTTCCCCGCCAGCTCGTCTTTGGGCACGTGGGTACAGACCGTTCCTGCGCCATGAAGACTTCCCTCTTGAAGATCGCCCAGCCTTCCTGGACCCCTCTGCCCTTCAGAACCGCCTCCCAAGGGACTCCACCAACCAGTGTCCTGAGCAGTTCAAAGTCAGCCCTCCGAAAGTCCAATACAGCGGTTTTACTGGTCCCCTTCCTGGCCTCGCCAAGAATAGAGAACTCCACCATTGCGTGGTCACTCTGCCCAAGACAGCTCCCGACGATCACATCCTCCACCAGTCCTTCTCTGTTTGTGAAGAGAAGGTCTAGCGGGGCACCTCCCCTGGTAGGCTCACTAACCAGCTGTGTCAGGAAGCTATCTTCCACGCTCTCCAGAAACCTCCTAGACTGCTTTCTCAGGGCTGTGTTGTGCTTCCAGGATATGTCAGGGAAGTTGAAGTCCCCCACGAGTACAAGAGCTGATGATTTTGCAACCTCTGTCAGCTGCCTGTAGAATTCCTCATCCGTCTCCTCATCCTGGTTCGGCGGTCTATAGCAGACCCCGACCAGGACACTAGCCTTGTTGTCCCTGCCGATCCTAACCCAAAGGGACTCGACCTTGTCATTCCCAACCTCGAGTTCTACAACCTCGAAAGACTCTCTAATATAGAGAGCCACACCACCACCCCTTCTATGCTGCCTGTCCCTTCTATAGAGCTTATAGCCAGGCATTGCAGCACTCCAGTCATGAGACTGGTCCCACCACGTCTCCGTGATGGCAACCAAGTCGTAGCCTGCCTGCCGCACGATGGCTTCCAGCTCCTCCTGTTTGTTACCCATGCTGCGTGCATTGGTGTAGATGCACTTCAGCTGGGCCATTGCCTTATCCTCCGGCCTTGCCATTGTTCCCCCTGGCACAGCCCCAACAATCCTAGCTTCAGCCCCATCCCCCTTCCTACCTAGTTTAAAGCCCTCTCAATGAGCCCTGCCAGTTCCTGGCCCAGGATCCTTTTTCCCACATTCCTTTCACACATTCTAAGCCAAAACATAGCAACCTACCTTTCTCAAAAACTTCCTCTGCTGTGTCACCCCACACAATAATGTCATCGATGTACTGCAGGTGTTCAGGAGCTTCCCCCTGCTCTAGTGCAGACTGGATCAGCCCATGGCAAATGGTAGGGCTGTGTTTCCACCCCTGGGGCAGCCGATTCCAAGTATATTGGACTCCCCTCCAAGTGAAAGCAAATTGTGGCCTGCACTCTGCTGCTAGAGGGATGGAGAAAAATGCATTAGCAATATCAATTGTGGTGTACCACTTGGCTGCCTTCGATTCAAGTTCGTACTGAAGTTCCAGCATGTCCGGCACTGCAGCACTCAGTGGTGGCGTCACTTCGTTCAGGCCACGATAGTCCACTGTTAGTCTCCACTCGCCATTAGACTTTTCGCACTGGCAATATGGGACTACTGAAAGGTGAATGAGTCTTGCTGATCACTCCTTGGCTCTCCAATTGACGAATTAGCTTATGGATGGGAATCAGGGAGTCTCGGTTAGTGCGATATTGCCGCCGGTGCACAGTTGTGGTAGTGATTGGCACTTGCTGTTCTTCGACCCTCAGCAACCCCACAACAGAGGGGTCCTCTGAGAGACCAGGCAAGGTAGAGAATTGTTTAATGCCTTCTGTCTCTAGGGCAGCTATACCAAAAGCCCACCGGAACCCTTTTGGGTCCTTGCAATATCCTCTTCTAAGATAGTCTATGCCAAGGATACATGGAGCATCCGGGCCAGTCACAATGCGGTGCTTTTCCCACTCATTCCCAGTCAGACTCACTTCAGCCTCCAATACAGTCAACTGCTGAGATCCCCCTGTCACTCCACAAATATAGATGGGCTCTGGTCCTTTATATCTCGATGGCATTATAGTACATTGTGCACCGGTGTCTACTAAAGCCTTCTACTTCTGTGCGTCTGACGTGCCAGGCCATCGAATCCACACAGTCCAATAAACTCGATTGTCCCTTTCCTCCCCCTGGCTGGAGGCAGGCCCCCCCTAATCCTGGTCAGAATCTTCTTCATTTCTGTGTTTGAAGGACTGTCTGCTGGAAGTTGGAGCAGCTAACTTTTCAGAGAATCCCTTTTTCTTGATTGTTTTCTTTTGCAACTCACGTACCCGTAGGGTCGCAGTAGATTTTCCATCCCATTTTCTCATGTCCTCTCCATGGTCTCGTAAGTAAAACCACAGGGTGGCACGGGGTGAGTACCCACCATATCGTCTTCCTTGTGTGGATGAACGACTACCCCTGATAGCTGAGACACTGCTTTGTACAGGTGCGGAGGAGAATAATCTCTCTTCAAGTTGGTGAACCTTTTCAGAAAGTTTCTCCCAAGTGTTCTCTTTTGGTCGGTGGACACTGGTTGGTTCGGGTGGGGAGGATGATAGATTCTCTTCAAGTTGGTGAACCTTTTCAGAAAGTTTCTCCACAGCTGAGACGCAGGCCTGTAAGGAAGAAGAGAGACTTTCTTCGTACTGCCGGAGTTGTTTAGCCGCTTCATCCACTGTGGGTTCCTCATCCTCTTTCCAGGCCATTATTGCCAATGAGCTGGCATATGATGATGCACAATGTCATAGTGTTTGTTTTGAGCACTGCTAGATACAGTTTGACATGAATGGAGTGAAAACACCTTAGAGAAAGGTGTTGATTGTTCTCACTTTTCCAAGACAGAAATAACTGGAGTAGATTTCCCTCCTGCATGGAACAAAAGTTGCACGTTTGTTTTTGTCTGGCTAGCTTTCAGTCTCTTTAAAAATTTCCCTACAGGTCCCAGTTTTAAGTAGACAGTTTAAACGTGCAGAGCGATAAAGAAGTGGAATGCAGTGGTTGTGACAACAACTTCTGACCTGAAATGTAAAGAAAACTCAATCCACTTCAGGGTGCCTTTTTTGTTTGTCTGTTTCCATTTTACAAGAGCAACGGTGAAATAAGGAGAATCCCATCTTCACTGTTTCAAAAGACTTTGTTTCTGCGTTTCAGTCACCAGAACATTGAGGAGTAGAGCTGGTGCAAAAACTGTGAGACGAGTCCACGGAGAAAACAGGGACTTGGAGCTGCGCCGCAGCTGTAGAGTCGGACACAGTCGGTACTCGACTACTAACTCGTCCATTCTATTTGACAAACTTATGACAAAGTAAGTCATCTTTTCTTGCAGACCTCTTAGAATGATCTTTCTTAGCAAGCCTTTGCACTATGGCATGATGTTGGCCTCGACTTGCTCTTTATTTTGACAGCAAAGGCTGCTCCTGGCATTTCCTTCCTGTTTACAGGGAGACACCGTTACCTGGCTAGATAAACAGATTTTCTTGAAGGTGCTATTTCAGCATATAAGAATTGATTTAAAAAACAACCACCAACAACAACAACAACAAAAGTGCTTCATGGCTTGCTAGTTTTGTTATCTCACATTTCTCCAGGAATACTTGATTTGCTGCATTTCACCATTACACTCGTCAGCGCCGCTGATTCTGGTTTATCACTATTTGCATTGCAAATCTCCTTGTCCAAAGCTTAAACTGATGTATGCACTGCTTGAAAACAAAACCTGAAGTTGCAGAGCAGAAGACTCAAGTCATTATGTTAGCAGCTGTGTAACCATACTGCTTTCCAAACATAAGATGTCCAGCTTATTTTGTTTCTATGAATCATAGAATCATAGAATATCCTGAGTTGGAAGGGACCCTTAAGGATCATCAAGTCCAACTCTTGACACCGCACAGGTCTACCCAAAAGTTCAGACCATGTGACTAAGTGCACAGTCCAATCTCTTCTTAAATTCAGACAGGCTCGGTGCAGTGACCACTTCCCTGGGGAGCCTGTTCCAGTGTGCAACCACCCTCTCTGTGAAGAACCCCCTCCTGATGTCAAGCCTAAATTTCCCCTGCCTCAGCTTAATCCCGTTCCCGTGGGTCCTGTCACTGGCGTTAATGGAGAAAAGGTCTCCTGCCTCTCGACACCCCCTTACAAGGAAGTTGTAGACTGTGATGAGGTCTCCCCTCAGCCTCCTCTTCTCCAGGCTGAACAGGCCCAGTGACCTCAGCCGTTCTTCGTACGTCTTCCCCTTCAGGCCTTTCACCATCTTCGTAGCCCTCCTCTGGACACTCTCCAACAGTTTCATGTCCTTTTTATACTGTGGTGCCCAGAACTGCACACAGTACTCGAGGTGAGGCCGCACCAGCGCAGAGTAGAGCGGGACAATCACCTCCCTTGACCTACTAGCGATGCCGTGCTTGATGCACCCCAGGACACGGTTGGCCCTCCTGGCTGCCAGGGCACACTGCTGGCTCATATTCAACTTGCTGTCTACCACGACCCCCAGATCCCTCTCAACTTGCTGTCTACCACGACCCCCCAGATCCCTGAAGAGTTTAAATGGCTCCCGTTAAGCAAAGATGTCCCCACACTGATACTATTAAGCAAGGATTCCACCTCCTTTGGCTGAGGTCTGCTCCCTTACTCATATTCGAACATTCATCCAAGTAGCCTGCAATTCCACACTCTCGGGGGAAAGTCCATAGAATAGAAAAGGTTCCTCCAGTCTCTTCCTCAGCCTTTTTCTTTGAAGCATGCAATAAAGCAAAACATTCACAGGCTGCCCTTCCATGCAAAACAAGGCAAATTAGTAAGACAGGAGCCACAAAACTGATTGTCCTTTAAAGTTAAAATGAGATTTGAAATAGATCGAGTTAGCAAGTGTTGTAAGTCTGTAGCTAAGTCTGGTTTTGCCAATGCAGCACAATTCCCTATCACATCGCCAGAGCTGCTTCTGTAGCTCCAAGAAGCAAAACTGCTTTGACAAAATACTGTGTCATCAAAGCATTCGTTGGCTCAGTAGGCACGGCTCAGGTTCAACAAGTTTGTGAAAAAATGAGTACTAACAGAAGCAGCAGGGTCCAAAGAAACACTTTATGTCCCCACTGCGAAATGAGGGGCTTTACCTTGAGTGTTATGCACACTGTCAATAGAAAAGCACTGTAACAGAATCTGCCACGGCAGTTTGCATGTTACTGAAAGACCATCGGAGTAGGACTGCAGCAAGATCATTGCGAAGTTACAAAAAAACCATGTGGGGGTGGGAGTTTAGTTGCGTTAGATAACACAGTCTTAGATAAAGATTTTGGTCTTAACATAAAAGTAAGGATGTCTACTGATCTCTTCGACTCCAACAACTGAAGCCCAAGTCTGAAAAATCGCCTTTAAGAATGCAAAGAAAATACTTAACTCTTCTGTATGTTCATACTTTGCTATCAAGCAAAGGAATGAATGCTGATGCCTTAACTATGTAGGGCTGTAGCTTACAGAGAGACTACACCTTCCTGTTTTTTTCCCTTTAAAAACGTTAAATGCGCGTGAAATTATTTGGGGGTGTTTTCACATGCAAAGCCTAATGCAGTGCATGCAAGCCCTGTCATCCTCTTCGTCTAGTAGTGTCGTGTTAAGGGGTGTAGCCGATTGACCGTCACGGGTCCTGTCGGATTCAGGGTGCTGAACTATCACGGTCACGGATTCACCAACAACGCAGTATGGCCTCGCTCTAGTCGCATTCAAGGAGAACTCTCACAGCTAGGAAGAATGCAGTTAAGTGCAATTTCTTACGGCGACAGGTACACAGGTACTTTGGATTGTCAGTGATAAATTCACTGTCTGCAAAAGCAAGCTAGCATGCATGAAATGCACAGGCACACAGCCTAGGTATTAAGACATTAAAAAGCATCAAAACTCTAGAGATTTCTAAGATTCCATAGAGACGCCTGGTATAAGCAAGCGTTCAGATCTTACCCCACGGCGTCCCAATGGAGTGGGGGTGGGGGAGTGAGAGGCTCAGCCTGTCGAGTGATGTCAGAAGGAATCCTTCCTGATAGTATCTTCCCTAACATCCCCTTTCTCTTAAAGCAATTGATATTATTTTCTATCTTTAAGGTGGAGCTTGAGTGACTCTAGTCATGCATATCTTGGTTGTGCTTGGTAGAAATGATCTCACTTGCATTTAAAGGTACAGGCTCTGAGAAATTCCAAGGGCGTGCTCAGTGAGGGGTGGTTGCACCTTGGAGGCGGGTAGCTTTTGGGATGGAGGTGTGCTTATGATGCCTAGTCGCTTAAGGCGATTACTCCACAAGTAGTAACTTAGTGTTGATTTAACTACAGCATATCTAAAACATAAGAAGGATGTTAGTATGGAAGAAGCTGATGAAACCAGTCCTTAAATCTTACTACTTATTGTGCGTGAGCAGACTGGCGTGAGTTTTAGCTATACTGGCAAATATCAAACCACACCTGTGTCGTCCCAAAGCTGGGAAAAAAAAAAAAAACAAAAACAAAACCAAGGAAATGTTGAAGCAAATAGGGAGGCCTGTAGCTTGTGCAGTCTTTTAGCTGAGAAAATAAAGAAGGAGAGAGACAGGTAGCCTTGAGCTAGCAGAAGCAAGGAAGAGAAGGGCTAAAAGGGAAAAAACAGGAAGGAGAACACCAGCTCCAGACTGACCTCTAGTAACCTTTTTCTCATTAAGGGTCATTAGCACATTAAAAATCACACCTGTCAAAATGCTAATCTATGCTAATGTGGGATTCGGTGTGTGTCCCCCCTCTCCTGTTCCCCCTCCCCCCCGGTATTCCTCTGTAATGCACAAGCTCAATGGAGATAAGTTAGGTGAGCTGTAATAACCAATCCAAAGGAGCCAAAGAGAGAGTTTTCACAAGTTTCCTGTGTATAAATGACGGTGATTCGAGTCAGAGGTGTGCTTGCTTTGCGAAAGATGGCCAAGTACCTGACTCTGCAGAGTTCTATAAGTAATTATATAATTAAAAGACCTTCGTGTGCATTGCGACTCTGGGTGCTTATTGGCGCGGTGCACTCTGCACGAACCTGCAGACAACATCTGTACTCAGTGTCATGCCTACAGACAACCCTTTACTGTTGGGACCTGCATATTTTTCTGTGCATTCAACACAACCCCTTTGGCACAACTAGTTAACCACGTAGCTGCCAGTCCACCACTCAGTTGCACTTGTGAAGAGGAAAAGCTATTTCCGTCTACTGTAGGAGCACATCCTCTAAATGCAAGCTTCACTCAGCTGGTCATTTACTGCAGGACAAGATTTGAAAAGTGTTGTTGAGTTCTGGGTTTCCTGCTTACAGGAAAAATTAAGTGCTAGATCGCCCTCTACTCTGCTTTGTCTGCTGCATTTAATGGAGATTAAACTGATTTCATTTGCTCCTCCGTTTATGGACAATGAGCTGAAGGAACAGGTACAGCACATTAGCCTGGAATGCCTTCCCTCCCAACCAAAGTAAACTGGAGCTGTAACTAACACAAGCAGAAGCAAGGCTTCCGTGTTTTCAGCTGAATAAAGTTCCAACAAAATCATCCTCTGGGATTTGAAGCTTACTTCACATGACATGCCAACGACTCTTTTCCCTCTATTGTAAAGCGGATCCCTGCTGTTAGTTGCTCTAGAAGCAAAGGAATCATCGGTTTGGTTACCAAATAGCCGCTTCTGCAAAAGAGAAGTGTTGTGCCCTCCCTTCCCTTTGAATGACTCCACACTTCTCATCAGCTACTGGATTGCTGACCTAGAATCAGAGAACATCCCAAGGTGGAAAGGACTCCCAATAATCACCAAGTCCAACTCGTGGCTCCACACAGGACCACCCCAAAGTGAGACGCGATGTCTGAGAGCATTGTTCAACACTTGTTGACCTCCGTCAGGCTCGGTGCCATGAGCAGTGCCCTGGGCAGCTGTCTCAGTAGCCAGCCACCCCCTCAGCGCAGCACCTGAGGCGCACGGGGCTCGGCGGGGCGGCCCGGGAGGGGAGGACGGCGGGGCGAAGTGGCAGCTCCCTCAGGGCCGTCTCCCCGCCGCCTCGGCCGCATGCCGTGGCTTTTTCGTGTCGGGGCTTTTTCATGTCGTGCCCTCGGTCTCTCGCCGTGGGTGAGATGCTGCTCCCCAGCGCGGACCCCTTGCGCGCGGGGCGGCGGGAGGGAAACCCCAACCCCAAAGCCCTCCCGGCAGGGAGAGCTCGGGGTGAGGGCCGATCCGGCACCGACAGTAAACACACGCCGGAGGAAACGCTCTGGTTTTAGCCATGAGCAGCGCGGCCAGGTTCAAAAGGCGTCACGCTGGAGCTCCGAGTTCGGCGGCGTTCCGAGGCCGTTGTGGCGGTTGTGGAGACGGCCCCGGCTGAGGTGGCTGCTGCTGTCGCTGCTGTCCCCTCTGTCCCTGCTGTTGCCGCTGTTGCCGCTGTTCCCGGACCTTGGAGACCCCCGGCGGCTCCCTGTGCCAGGCCCTGTGGCCCCGGGGAGCTGCCCGCCGCCTCGTCGGCCAGCCCGGCAGCAATCCTGCCAGCACAGAATAGCCCACTGCGTTTCAGGGTAAAGTGACGATTAATTTCTATTTCCTGGCCTGGGTGCTGCTTTCTTCTTTAAGGAAGCTTCAAGGTTAAAGGTTCAACTCAGTTATGTCAGGGTTCAACTCCGTTTCGTGAAGGGGCTCTTGTACGAAAGCTTAAGCTGGGATTGACTCTCTGCTAAGCGGAGGCCAAACGTGGACCTACTGAGAAGCAGGTCCTAAGTGATAACATTTTCTAAAGAGACTGCTAAACACATCTGAAGAGTGCTGCTGCAGAACTCTGAATGGGGGGATAGCAACTGTCTTAACTGATCTGGAATCTTGAATTTACTTTTCAATGGACAAGAGGTGTGTCTCTCAAGGCAAACAAAGAGAGGAGTAACACCCTCTCTTGTCACTCATGTCAACATAAATTTATGCTCAGAGCGTAGGTGTAGGAACAGCATCGGTATGTATATGGAACATCGGGAGAGGAAGCTCTATCGGTATTTACAGTTTTTCTACTATCTTGCCAGAGAGACATCATCTCCAAATGAGAAATGGATGTATTTTGAAACAGTGGTGGTGGATCGGATTTCTTCTTTCTAGTGTTAATATTTGCTCTTGAATCGTACTTAATACCTGGTAACACCTCAATCAGTTGTCAAAAATAAACTTAAAAATGTGTAAGGCTTATCTCATTGGTCAGTATAAAGATCAAGGTCTTCGCTTCGCTTTGCTTCCCTTCCCTTCCCTTCCCTTTTTTTCTTTTTTTCGTTTTTTCTTTTTTTTCTTTTTTTATTTTTTTTCTTTTTTCTTTTTTTCTTTTTTCTTTTTTTCTTTTTTTCTTTTTTTCTTTTTTTCTTTTTTTTCTTCTTCCCTTCCCTTCCCTTCCCTTCCCTTCCCTTCCCTTCCCTTCCCTTCCCTTCCCTTCCCTTCCCTTCCCTTCCCTTCCCTTCCCTTCCCTTCCCTTCCCTTCCCTTCCCTTCCCTTCCCTTCCCTTCCCTTTTCATTTTCCCCAGTATTGTTTTTCTGTTCTCCTTCTCACTGCAGTCTTGATTTTGTTTCTTGTCCCTTAAGTATGTTTCCAAAGTGTTGCTGAAACATTTTCCCTTTCAATCCTACAAAAGGAGCTGTCACTGGTGAAGATCGGAGCTTATCCCTGAGCCCAGGAGCTGTCACCTTAGTCTTCCAATCGGACAAGGACGACTTCATTTCTCATGTAAATGCATTTGTCAGGTTTGCGTATTGTTTTTTCAGGAATGGAAAGTGTGTATAGAATGGATTTAAAATCAATTTTAAATGTAAAACGTCAAGGCAAAAAAGTTCTAATTACAACCTCTGCACACAATTTGCCAGCTGTGGGACTAGGAGTTTTCTTATTTACTGTGTTTTGTTTAACGTGTCTGAAGTTTAATGGACAGCAATCAAGGCGTGCTAGAAATCTGAAAGCACTTTATGCTTTGTTCTCTCCGTCATTTTGGTATAACAAACTAGCTTATGTTTTAAACCCTCCATGAGGTTAGTGGTTTCCCTAAAGGTAACAAGTCCCTGTGTGCTACAGTAAGACAGTAACAAAACATGAAGTATAGAAGTTCATCCTGTCATTATTCAGCTTCTGCCTATGGACACACAACTACGCTTATTTAAAGCGGTATCACCTTGAAACCTAATCAGCATTTTAAAAAGGACTTTGTAGCAGTTATTGGCTTTTGTCCTGGAGGGCTGAGGTTTGTTTTGTTTTGTTTTACATTCAGCATTTCCGTTTCTAGCTTACATTCCCCTGTTGTTTTGCATGAGGAAAGCGTGAAACTTTAGAAAGGAGAACGGAAAGAGCTGCTTTTTAGTCTAACTTTTCAGTTTTTCGTAGGAGTTTTAAATGTGGTAGGAGTAAAACACCAGAAGTACTGCTGCCAAAGTTATATTCAAACTCGTCTTGGAGAAGCAGAAGAAGCCCAGGGAGAAATAAATTTGCAAACATGCTCTTCATGCTCTCCTTTCCCAAGATTTCTCTGAGATATAGCCCATCCTCTGTGGGTTTTGAGGTATATGGTTCCCAGGAGTGAAAAGGAGGGCCAAACATCTCTCCTCTTGGATCTCAGCATGCCAGGGCTTTAGTGTACTGCCACTTACAGCTCCGCTTTTTCACCTGGAAAAAGCGACCGCATGATGTAGACTGAGGAGCCCTCACAAATTAACTTGCCGTCACCAAGTGACGCCCAGAAAAGGTGTATTTAAAAGCTAGGCTCATTCTAGAATCACAACAAACCCCTCATGACTGGTGCAGTAGACAGTGAGGTAGAGGGCGAGCCCTGGAAAGACAGAAGAAAAGTAGCAGTGAGTTCTGGGTACCTTTGTGCAGACGAAACAGAAAAACGCAGGCAGTGAAGTAATAGTGTTCCGTTACTAATGCCAGCAATAGATAATTGCAACAATTATCTATTAGATCATAGGTACTAATTAACAGATAATTGCGCAACTCCGGAAATCAATAAATAACTGATTCCCCTCAGAGAACGTCTTCTACATTTTTATATTAAAAAGACTCCAGAGTTGTAATGGATTAAAATCCTACGGAAGGGAAAGAAATGGCATCAGCCACTAGTTCTGCAGAAGCGAAAAGTAATACTGATAGAGTTTAGATGGAAATTTTCACTTTGTGTGTTTAGTTTGGGGATTCTTTTTAAATCATTCATACCAGCGATTTAGTTCTTAAGGCTGTTTCTTTGAGATTAAGTGACAGGACTTCTGTTACTCTTTTCTTCTTGGAGTGCTTCTTGATAGTCTTACGTCAACCAGAACTTCTGTCTCTGTCGCAGATGTGAACAATGACCGTAGCTAAGAAGCCCAAATCTTCAAAGCCTAAAAAGCCCTCTTCAAGGCGGTCTGGCAAATCCAAGAAACCAAGTCCTAAAATACTGATGTCACGCACCGCCAACTGGGGCCGGATAGTGCCTGCAGAAGATTCAAGCCAAGTCTCTGTGGCCCAAGGACGTGGAGGTGCTATTTACTGTAGATCATCTGAAAAATCTAAGGCTTTTGCCCCAAGAGATCTAAGTAAGTGTGCGTTCTATCCTGCCTCCATTGTCTTCAAAGCAAAAGTAGAAAATGCAGTTCTTACTTGTTGCACTGCTAGAGAAGGGGACTACTGTGAACAAAGACTTGAAAAGCGAATCCCCTAAGGCAACTGAAGTGACTGATGTTACAGAAATTAATTTTGATATATTTACAGTCAACAGAGAAATATGGGGAGCTTTTTGTAATGCAGAGATTCCTCCATGTCTTTTCTGTTTTGCAGAGAAAAGTGTTTGATTGTTGCTATTCACAGCTTCCATTTTTCACAGGTTTTTTGAAGGATAACATTGCTCAGGAAAAGATCTGGTATCTGTAGGGGTACCGTCATTCCTAGTTCCTAGTTTTTACGTTTTTACCGTATAATTTCAAGTCTAAGTTTGTGGTTTAAGTTATAATAAGGAAAAAAACAGTAGTTGAGTTAATCAGGTTAAAGATTATAGATGGAGAGGAACTTGGCATTAGGTGCTACAAACAGAATGGCAGTTAGCCTTGCCTTAGAAAAATTAAAATGGTTGACTAAAGTTGTTTTTTTTTTGTTTTTTTTTTTTCCCCCAAAACATTGTGTTGACCAGCCAATTTGAATTTGGTGGTATTAAAGCTGTCTGCAATAAGTTTTTCTGGTTTGGATTGTAGCTAGCTCCTCTAGGTGCTCCTGCAGAATAGTATTTTTTTAAATACCTTTCTTCGAAACAAACAAACAAGATCTCTTTTTAAATTTAACTTTCTTGCAGTCGTTAATGATGGAATTGCTCCGCCACAGAGCATTCTTTTTCCACCTGAGAAGATTTGTATGGATTGGCGAGAAACACAAAGTGTTGGAGTTGGCCTGTACAATCTTGGCAACACATGTTTTCTTAATGCTACTCTACAGTGTTTGACCTACACACCCCCACTTGCCAATTACATGCTTTCTCTTGAGCACAGCCAGTCATGTGAGTACTTTCTAACAGTATTTTGAATCTGTTGGATAGCTCTGAAGGTGAAAGAACAGCAGTGATTCTGTGAGATAAGCTTATTTGCCTGATTTTACCTGTAGCAGCTGGCTTTGAGCACTGTATTAGCAGTGGGCTCCGAATAGCATATGGAGTGCAATTAATGCACCATGTTTTATTTAGTTAGTTATTTGTTTGTTTGTTTGTTTGTTTGTTTATTAAAGGATCATTTATTGCTTCATGGGAATAATGAAGTGCATTGGACAGTAATGCATTTGGTAGTAATTTTAGAGAGTAATACATTTTGCAGCCTGTGGAGTTCACATTCCTGTCAGCCTTTACAACTGCGACTTTGCAGTAGTCTTTTAGATTTCTCATCACAAAATGCATTTGAATACAGGCTTAGTGGATATTTTTCTTCTGTCAAGTTGTGTGAAATGAAATGTTACAAGACTGTTGGGACATTGGCATCTTGGGAGAATAGAATGTAGCAAGGAGAGTGGATATTGTATCTATAGTTTAAATTGTACTTAGATGTTTGTAGGTATGGATATTTCGCTGGACTGGGATGCTTTGTTCTTTCACTCTTCAGGTCGTGAACAAGATTTTTGCATGATGTGCACGATGGAGACTCACATTAACCAGGCCCTGCGTTGCACTGTTGATGCCATCGAGCCTACGCATGTTATCAGTAATCTCAGTCGTAAGTGGCTTCAGATGTGTTTCTTTTCGATAGCTTGTAATCTTCAAATAATTATTTGATGTGTCTAAGTGGTTTTAACACTCCAATGAAGAGAGATTTTAGAAATACAAGAATGATTTCATTTTTAAATGAGGTCAATACTATCATCTTCTTATTTAGGAATAGGACAACATTTCCGTTTTGGCAGTCAAGAAGACGCACACGAGTTCTTGCGCTATACTGTTGATGCTATGCAGGAAGCGTGCTTGAACGGAAGCACCGAGTAAGCATAAACAAGTTCACTTTCATACATTCTCTAGCACCTTCTAGTCCTTTATTTACTCTCAAAAATGATCTCTAGCACTTTTTAGTGCCTTATTTACTATCAGCAACGAAAGTCTACATCATCCTTGGTTTTCATCAAACTCTTTGAAGAGTTAACTCTGTGCCTTAAATCTTCTGAGGTCTGATTATAATTTATTTCCAGATTGGACAGATCTTCTCAAGCTACCACCATCATTCATCAAATATTTGGAGGATTTCTAAGATCAAGAGGTACTTGAAAAAATATTCCTGTCCTTAGAACTGATCTGTGCCTTTTGTCGGTAGTAAAGCAGTCTGTAGTTTGTCTAAAGTAGTATCTGTCAACAACTTGAATTTGGACAGTTAGTCTCCTTCACATAATGTTAAGCATTTATATTTTGTTTCCAGTGAAGTGCTTGAATTGCAAAGCAGTTTCGGATACGTATGAGGCATTTCTTGATATCACTTTGGATATAAAGGTAAGATGTTTTCTAAATATAATTCATGATGTTTAAGTACATGCATAACTTTCTAAATTAAACTTGTTTAACTTAAAAAACCAAACCACATATAATGTTAAAACGTAAGAGCTTGGTGGTGCTAAGGAAGTGGATTGGACTTTGTCCTTCCGTGGAACCCATGTAAATAGTCTCCACATTTGCATTGGGTTTAAGGGGAAAGAATTCTCTTTCTGCAAAAATTATAATGCTGTCCTACTTCTTTGTTGTTCTACCTCAATATACATCTAATTGTTAGATTGATGAATTTGTCCCCAGTATTGATGACAAAGCACACTGTAGATGCTGTCTAGGCTACTGGAAAAGTATTTGTTCCAAAGTCAAATGCCTTCCAGGTGAGGTCAATGCTGAGCATGCTCTTTCTGCCTCCTTCTTCACAGTGCTCCTAGTAGATCGCTTGAGTATGTTAGTAAGATTCTCTTATAAACTACTAGTATGTCTCTGGAATTCTGAATTACGGTGACTTTGCGCTCTTCTTTCTCGCTGCTCTAGGCGGTTTCGTCTGTTAGCAGAGCTCTGGAACTCTTTGTGAAACCTGAAGAGCTGGATGGAGAGAATTGCTATAAATGTAGCGAGTAAGATTTTGACGAATTAGGTCTTAATCCTAGATGTCAGTTTTCTATGTTGCATGACTCTGTTGGACTACCTCTAAACTTTGGATCTACTTACAAGTTTTGTGGAAGTTTATAAAAGACTTGGATTTTTGTTTCCTTGGAGGGGGGAAGTCTTGTTCATAGGCATTCCCTATGGGTTTGCAATTCTCTGGCTTGTATTTTGCCATCAGAATTCAAAAAGAGCTACTTTTGTTCTTTCTATTTATTAGCTCTCGACAGTACTTTTCTTGATGTAAACTGCCCAGTTTCCGTTGTTCTCTGGGCTAGTGGCTAATTTTCACTGCTTACACCGTAGGTCCTACCTTGGAGCGGGCAATGTGTCAAACTGAACTATTTTGTTTCAAAGGATGGCAGATGGGTTCAGTGTCTTTCCAGACAAGCTCAGTACATGAAGACTTCCTACTGTTAAATGTCTCCCTCCTGTAGAATGACCATGTGCTTCTGTTGTATTTTTGATGTTGATAGTCGACCTATGTTGGAGATTATTTGCAATTTCTAGCCCTGGGGACCAAGGCTCTCTCGTTCCGCTTTCAGTATTTGTATTTCCCTTGAAAGCTGAAAGAATGTATCCAGGATTGGAGTTCAAATAGCCACTTTTGTAGACCAAGAAATGGTACCTTGCCATCCAACCTGGTCATACCCTTTTGTGAGAGATTCCTGTTCCCGCTATGCTCTGAGTTGTTGGGAAAATTGACCTTCTTCTGTGTATTAACAAACCTGACACGCAGTGCATGGGTTTATGAAAAGAAAAAAGACCAACCTATTATGCAAGTAAATATCATTCAAATAGCATAGGCATGCGTGAGACATTAAAAGGAGTTTGTTTTGGGGGCGAAAAAAAGAAGATGCCTTCAAACACTTATCTCTGCTTGTTTTTAAGGTGTAAAAAGATGGTTCCTGCGTCCAAGAGATTTACCATACACCGTTCTTCCAAGGTTCTTACAATATCACTGAAAAGATTTGCAGATTTCACAGGTGGAAAGATCAACAAGGTATGTTTACCACTGTAATGCAACTATATCATTGTGTAATGGGACATCCCCCAAAGCTGAAAGTTGTTAATATTTTCAGACAATAATTGTAGACTAACGACTATGGCTTATTCTTTCTCTTAATATCAATAAAGTTCCCGCTTGACAAGAAGCATATGCTTTCCTCTGAGAAGGCTGATTCATCAGGAAACAGTTCTCTGCAACTTCTAGTCTTAACCGTTGTTTATGGGAAGACTTATTTGTAGTGAATCAAGAAATATATTCGAGAAATATATTCTAGAAATCAATTCTAGTCTGTGTTTTTTGGAAGTGTTTTTCTCTGGCTAGTCCACGAAGTACTCTGGGATAATTTTTCTATCTTCTTGATGTCTCTTTAGGAGGTGAAATATCCGGAGTATTTGGACCTGAGAGCCTACATGTCGCAGTCAATGGGAGAACCACTGCTCTATGCCTTATACGCGGTGCTGGTACATCACGGTGTCAGCTGTCACTCAGGACACTATATATGCTATGTAAAGGTAGAAGTCAACAGCATTTCTAACAGGGTAAAGGTTGTGCTGGCAAACCAATTAAAGCATGACTAGCAGCTACTGTTTCTAGGGAAAAAGATTTCATTATATTTTTATTTGACATGTGTGTATTTTGTTCCTACCCGTGATTTCAATTGGAAAACGTGCAATTCACCTAAAGAAATCGTTGTCTTTATTTGCAGGCTGGTAATGGACTTTGGTATCAGATGAATGATGCTAAAGTAGTGCATACTGACATTAAAAGAGTTCTTGGTCAGCAAGCTTACATACTTTTTTATATCAGGTAATAACAAATCTTAAATTGTGTTCAGAAGAGATTTACTTTCCTGTTATTGATATTTTTCTGTTTTGCAAGTGTTTTTCTTGCTATCCCAGGAGAAGATTATTATTTGTCTAATTCAGTTCTGTCTAACCTGAAATTCTCTGTGTCGTTTATTATCTTTTGTTGCTTGGCCTTAAACTGCAGCACTCATGTAAATTGCTATCTATGTGTTATCTGTAGCTGTCTAATTTAGAGAAGGAGAGAAATGAAGGCCATCTGTGGTGTAAGAATGAATTATTGCTCTGCAAGTGATAGTCTTAGTAGGAAGACTGTTCTCTACTTTTCAGTCTGTAGTCTTGGCGAAGCCTTCTGTAGAGAAGGCTTCCATATCGTATGAGCTGTTCCTCTAAAATGATAGGATGGGATTTAATCCAAGAGTAGGCTGAAAGAAAAACTAAACTACGATCACTGCTCTTTTCTGAAGGCGCTATGATTTGACACTTGGAGAACGTGCGTTTTACTTGCCAGCACCATCTTATCCCTGTTCATTCGCTCCTGGTCAGCAGGGGGCTAATAGTAAGCAGGCTGGATTTCTGGGACCACGACTTCTTCCTCATATGATTAAGGTAATTCAGGGAAGCGGGAGGGCAGATAACGGCACCAAACTGCTAGTGGGTTTGGGGTTTGGTGTGGGGTTTTTTGTTTGGTTTTCGGCATCTTAGTTTTGTTTTCCTTCCCACGCTGCAGCTTTCTTCACAGCCCTCATGCTACAGCCAGAGTCATGCAAACAGTGGTTACTGCTAAATTGTGCAGCCATGCGACTCCATTACTTTATAGCTCCAAGACAGCTTTCTAAAGCACAGAGAGCTACGCTCTTTGACAATTTAAGCAGAGTGTACTAATCCTCAAATCATTTAAAAGAGGACTTGTTTTTCCTATCCTCGTCACTTTAGCTAAGACAGGGAAAACTAAATGTCTTATTCCTGAGCACCAGAACGATTACTTCAGTCTTTTCAGGGTATGTTTAAAGGGGAAAATAAATATATTTGGGAATAGCAGCAGGTAATGTTAAGTTGCTTGGCTGGGTTTCAAAGATGATGTTAATTTGATACCAATGTGCAGTAAACCAAAAGCAGGAATTGAATACGCTTATTGGACTTGCATTTATCCTTAAAGGGCAGTGTGTTTTTCTTTTTAGGTGTTAAGACCATTTGTAGAAACACTCAGTAGGAGAGTTTTGTGTTTCAAAATGTTACATGCAGTGTTTGCGTTAATCCATCTTGCAATTTCTTCTTTTTAAATACAGAATTCAAGCCGTTTAAATGGAAATGGATCCATAAAAGAGGACACAAAGACCACTGGTGTCACCCTAAAAAGGCCATCTTCAGCACCACCAATGGCCTGTGTTCAAAACCAGGCAATTACCAGGCCTTCAATTACTGATATGTCAAGAAAACAGAAGATCACCATCAGTATTCACAATAAATTGCCTGCTCGTCAGACTGTGTCACAGCCTGACTGTCTTAGCAGTGCTGTGGAGGATGAAGATCTCTACCAGGCTGTTCCTTCATCCACAATTACAAATTTGGTAATGCAAATGAAGCAAATGCAAACAAACAAAAAAGTTTCTGATGAAATTTTTGTGGAGCCAACAGTGAATGAAAATCCTAAACTCAGCTCTGATAACACAGTCCCTTATGGTGCAGAATCTTCAGGAAAATCTGAGGAGGAGTCAAAGGGCTTATTTCAAAGGAATTGCAATGCAATGTCCTCTAATGGAATTTTGGTTGGAAAGGTAGTCCGTACATTGCAGCATTCCAATTCTTCCTGTCAGAATGCTGACAAAGGAAGATCCCAGCATGAGCTGCCAAAAACAGATTCACTAAATGGTGCTATTAGGTTAGTTACTGAATCTAAAGAAAACGGACTGAAACTTGATGATTCCACTTGCCGAGTTGAACCTGTTAAACCTTCTGAGATGTTCTTTTCTAAAACAAATGGATCGCTTGAAACATAGATTTGCTCCATCGAGAATTTCTCACCTACGATGTATTCGGGAGGGTTTATTGTGTTCCTAATTCAGGTGAAATACTGAGAAAACACAGCACACATGTGATCGTAAGACTTTGTGGTATTATCCCCTTAGAATTTGCAGACCTGAGCTTACATTAGAACTTGTCAACTTAAGCTCAGCTGAGATAGAAATTCCTAAGTTTCCTAAAGTAGATTTTGGGGGGTGAGTTGGGGTTATCTTTGAAGTGTAGATAATGCATACAACTCACAGCGGTCTTGCTTACCATTTAATGGAGACATTCTGACAAGACTAGTCCTCAGTACTACTACAAATAGTATTTTTTTGTCTGCTGACTTGTGCGTTTTAATTGCAGATGCCTGGAGCTATGCCTTCAGTCAATCGAGAAGTCATCACGGAGTCCTTCAGAGCCAGCCAGCTGAACAGCTTGTCAGAGGAAATGAGGTAAAATGAGCACAGTCTGATTAAGACAAGACTTTATGGAAGTTCGTTACAGTTTTATCTGTCTACTAATAGTATTTAATGGAAGGATTTAAATTAGTTCAATTCCATACTGTGTGTCCAGTGTCACGAACAGAACTAATGATCAGCACTGAGCATATCACTCTGATGCAGGTTGGTGCCTCAAGGAGAACTTGTGTTCCTTTATAGAATGTTTTTCCATTTTTCTCCACTGTCTGGAGAAACACTGGCTGTTCCCCGCTCGCCCCTATGCCTTTTTTCTCAGAGCAGCAGGTGGAAGGAGACAGATGCGTTTGCTTTTTTAGTGCAATGGCTTCAGAAGCAAGAGGGGAAAAAGCACTTTCTCTGGGAGCTGAAGAAGGTGTCCTAATCACAGGAGAGGTTTCTAAATGGCATATCTTTGCGAGCGTTCCTGTAGTCCGGAGGTTTTTGTTTGTTTGTTTGCCTTTGGAAGGTTTTACTCTTAATATTCACATCCTTCAGCAGAAGTGAGAAATGGGTTTTTATTTTATGCAGTGTTGCGGAACCTCCGAAATCTCCTGGGAATGATGAATACCTCGCCCAGTACCAATGTGATGACCGTGGAGACAAGGAGAAAGCAAGAAGATCAAAAGAACATGACCTCATTTCAAAAGAAAATGTTTTGTCCGGCAAAGAGTCTTGTGAGCCTGGTGAGAAATTGCGGCAAACTTCCTCTCTCAAGTCTGACACTGAATGTAGCTCTAACAATCTTTCTTCCTTAGCTATTGCAGATAGACGCCAAGATACAAAGGACAAGACTAAAACCACTGAGAAAGAGCATTACCGAAGCAAGAGGGAACATGCTCCTAGTGAAGAGAAGGAGAGTCAAAAAGCAGGTCCTTCCAGCAAGAGGAGGTGTTCTCAGAGCGTGGAATTTGTTGAGCAAAAGAGTCACAAGCAGGAGTACTGGGAGGGAAGCAGGTACAGATCTTTCCCTCGTGAAAGAAACAGCCCTGAGAATGGCAGAAGAGCAGTCAAATATTCAAAGTACAGATCTGGCAGCGGAGGAAGATCAGAACAAGGTAGCAATAGGTACTACCGATCCAAAGGGGAAAGAAGTTGGAGCAGAGAAAGATACTATCGAGACGAAGCACGGAGATGGGAAAGATGTGGCTATTACAAGGATTACTATTCACCTCATGCGACAGGAGACAGTAGAAAGAGAAAGTTCTCTCACGGCGATTCAGCCTTTGACAGATCGACTGCAACTTACTACAGCAGGTCACATAAGCATTATCATTACAAAAGCAGATGGCCTCACGGTTCCCTCTTGAGAGAGGAAGATGTACGTCGCTTTAGCACACCCCGAGCAGACTTGCATCGTTGCTCGGTACCTCAGCAACATTCCGGAAGACATTCTCGTGAAAGACATGCGCTTCCACCTGTGTCAGCTCATTTGGAGAACTGTCGCCAGAAAAATGAAACAGAAGGAAACAGAAAAAGAAAATATACCCGTGCAGAAGGTAGTGAAAGTGAAATAGAAAGACAGAAAGATAGAAAAGGAGCTTGTAGGTGGTGAAAAAAATGCAAAAATATCACAAGTTCTGGAAGAAAAAGAAGTCTAAGGATAAACATGGAGAGAAGGATTCCAAGTAAGCAAGGATTCCGGCATACTCCGCATTTTTTATCCTAATTCTTTTCTGGGTGCTTCTCATGTCTTCCTTTTTTTTTTTTTTTTTTTTTTTTTTTTTCTGGTAGTTTCTAAGTTCTTTAGATAGCACCAGCTGGCTGGGGATCATGTTGTTAGGTTGATCAGTGAAGACAGGAAAGCTCTTGCTGAATTGTGTCAGAGCACTAGCTTTGGACCACATAGTTCGAATCACATCCGTACACCATTCCAGATTAGGTTAAAAGATTTTTTCTGCTTGCACGTATTCCAGAGCTAGCCGTTGTTAATGATCTGTGTACAAACCAGGACCTATGGTCCTTCAATCTGACGGCTTAAGTTTGCTGCATCTAAAGTAAGTTGCGTGTGCACAAAGCACCACAAAATAGCTGACATGCTGCAAATCATCACCTGTGGTAAAATAAATCAGGTTTCATATAGGCAACAAGTGCCACATCTTTTTTTCCCTTTTTAACTTGCATGTTTCTTTCAGACTTCATGATTTGTGTTTCTGTGCGCTCTGCTTTGACAATGCCAATCGCAAGCGTAAGAAAAAGAAGAAAAAGGAGAAACACCAGGAAAGCGAAAGGCTCCTTGGAACACTTAGATCCTCGTTTCCAGAAGATAACGCGGGAGAAGAAGGAAGAATCCCATCCTCCAGATGGCTCTTCATGTCAGTAATGCAGAAGTGAGAGCAGTAAACAACCTTACAAGGAAGGGAAGACTTCCAGTGCAGGCGAAAGCAAGAAATACTGCTCCATCGCATCCAACGACTATACTAAAGGTAAGCGGCCACAGCGTGTGTGAGGAATTCCTTTTATATTAATCTCGAGATTATTTCAAACAGTCTTGAAGTGCTTGATGACTTAACAGTCTGCAGATTTATTATCAAATCAAAAAAAAAACCCACTTGGTAGACTATTTTTTTCCCAGTTTTGAATGGCCACTAGGAAAGAAGGCCTGAAATAAAGAGGTTAAAGGAAAATGGTTTTCATTTGGTTTGATGATGAAGTGGCAAACAAGAGGAAGAGTTGCAAGCTCCCTTCTTAAATTCAGTCCAGCCAAGTAGGAAAAGTAAATGTGGACGGACAGCTGTATCTTGGCAAAGAAGATAGTAGGGAGCAAGGAGGTTTAGCAGTCAAGATGGAAGGTGATGCCATGAGGCTTAGAGGCTAGTAATGTTCTAATGAACATGGCCAAGTCTTGCGCTGGGCAGCCTGCTTGGGTCCAAAGCCTGCAGTCCTCCCCAAGATGTCGGCGAGGGGCTGGTGAGCCGTTGGGACGGAACCCCCGTTGCCCGGGTTCCCCAAGCAACCGCCCCACTCTCCAGCCACCATGGCAGGTCCAGCAGCCGGCTCCCGCTCCTCCCGGGGCTGCGGCCCTGCTGGCGAGCCCAGCGCCCCAGAGCTCAGCCCAGCGCCCTTTTTCCCACAGAGGGTTTCCCCAGACGGCTTCCGCGGCTTGCGCAGACGCAAAACTCCCCCTTCGTCGTCCCAGCCGTGCCGCCAACGGTGGCTGCCTGGCTGCTGCCCTCCCTCCCCGGAGCGACGACGCTGCCCTTGCAGCCCCCGCAGGTACCCACCCTCCCCTCCGCGCTGCCCCAGGCCACCGTCTGGCACGTGGTGCCGGGGGTCCAGGGGCAGGTGCTGCAGCTCCCCGCCGGGGTGCAGCTGCCACCTGGGGGGCACCTCCCAGCCCAGGGGCACCACCTGCAGCTTGGGCAGCTCCCCGCCGGGGGGCAGCTCCCCCACACCGCTCCTCCCTGTGCCCCCGTCCATCAGTGGGGACAGCCCATGGTGACGGGGACACTGGTACCCCACCATGCGCTGGGGCTGGGGCCCAGGGCCGTGCTCCATGGGGAGCTCCTGCACCCCGCAGGCACCTGCCTGTTGCAGGCCCCCGCCCAGCGCAACCCCCCGCCACCCCTCGTCCCGGGGCCTCCGCTGCGGGGGCAGGCGCTCCCCACGCCCCGCACCCTGAGCAGCAGCCGGGGGCAGCTGCCGGAGCCCTGCTTGCACGCCGTGGGGCTCAGCGAGGACCAGGGGCCCCCGCTGCCCGGCCCCACTGCCCCCAAGCCTGCCCAGGCTCCAAGGACCGCCAGCACCCAGACGGCGACGCCTGACGGTGAGTTTGGGGCTGGCACAGCCGGCCGCTGGGCGCCCCACACCCAGGGGCCATGGGAAAGCTGACATCGCCCGTCTTGGGGGATTTTCTTGCTTCGTCCTCAGCGGCGACAGCCCCGCAGGTGCCTGAGGAGCCCCCGCAGCTGCCCGAGCTGGGCCCTGATGCCTTTGCCGAGGCCTTTCCAGAGCTGGCAGGGGACAGCCAGCAGCTGCAGCACATGCAGGACGAGCTCCTGGCCGACCTGGACATCCCCATCCCCGGCATGGAGGAGCTGCTCAGCTGGCTCGATGCCGTGGAGCCCCAGGACGCCTTCCCCGATTTGCCCAGCAGTCCTGCCCTCAGCCGCTTCCTCTCGCAGCTGCCCGACCTCTGCGAGGACATCGAGAAGCCGAGCACGCAGGGACTGGAAGCCACAGGAGCCCTCGGTGAGGTCCCCTCAACCCCTGGGCTGCGCCCCGAGAAGCTTGAGGGTGGGCTGTCGCTGCAGTCCCCCGTCGTGCCAGCAGTGAGCCCCCCGCTCAGCCCTGCAGCCAGTCCCCTGCCCAGTGCGCTTAGGAGCCCCCTACCCAGTCCACCCCTGAGTCCCCCCAGGAGCCTCCCTGACACCCAGCTCCTCAGTGCCCTTAGTAGACCCCAGCCCCAACCCCCCCAGCGTTCCCTCAAGACCCGCCCCAACCCCAAGGTCCCCAGTGCCCTTAGTAGACCCCAGCCCAAATCCCCCCCGAGTTCTCCCAAGAAACGCCCCAACCCCAAGGTCCCCAGTGCCCTTAGTAGACCCCATCCCAAATCCCCCCCGAGTTCCCCCAAGAAACGCCCCAACCCCAAGGGCCGCACTGACCATAGGAGACCCCTGCCCAAACGCCCCCTGGGTCCCCTCAAGAGCCCCCCGCCTGCCCCTGCGTCCACCGGCACCAAGCGGGGGGCCAAGCGCCCTGCGCCCAGCAGCACCCCCGGGACAGCGCAGAGCTGCCAGCACAGGAGGCCGACGACAGAGAACCCCCCCGGCAAGGAGAGGAAGACGCTGCTGGGCCAGGCTGGCCAAGGCCGCAAGAGACCGTGCCAGGGGAAGACGGGTGGCAGCAGCACGGTGGCTGGCAGCAGCAGGGAAGCAGGCAGCAGCGGGCAGCAGCTGGCGATCAACAGCACCACGGCACCCAGCAAGAGAGCGCGAAGCCCGGGGGCTGCAGGGGGGCAAGGAGCAGCGGCGCCACCTCCCCGCAGAGCGCGGCTGCTGCCGGAGACTCCGAGTGGGGAGCCCCGTGCCGTGCGGCCCCAGGACAGGCTCTGTCCCCAGGCCAGCGGGGCCAGGACGCTGCAGCGCCAGCAGCCGGGGACAAAGACCCCCAGCGAGACTTTGCAGCCGCTGGGGGCCAGGGCCAAGGCGCTGGGGCCAGCGTGCCAGCTGGCCTGTGTGCAGCCGCAGCCCACCTCCAGCAGCCCCAGCAGCATGCCCAGCGCCCCGCCGACAGTGCCAGGCTCCAGCTACCCGTGACCGCTGCCCCCCGGCCCCCAGCTGGCGGCAAGGAAAGGGAGGTGCCAGCACCACCAGGCAGCACAGCATGAACAGGGGACGCTGCCATAGAGCCGGCGCCCAGAGCGCTGGGCCTGCCAGCCGCGTGAAGCACGTGCTCCAGCTTCAGCCACGCTCCTCAGCCCTTGCCCCTCTCGCTTGCCCTCTCCCCTCTCTCGTGCTGGAGCTAGGGGATGGGCTTGCCACTCACAGGGATGGCAACAGCGCCAATGGCAAATGCGCGCGCGCCTCACCCAGGAAGGTGGCAATGGCAAGCTGGGGAGATGCTGGCAGCAGCTGGGCTGGGAAAGCTTGGCCATGGCAACTGCTGCTTGGGACACCAAAGGGCTGAGAGACAAGACTTGCTTCTTCTTTCGGGGCATTGCTCTTCTTTCCTGCCTTCTGGATTAAATTCCTCTCCTTAGGTGGTCACTCAGCAAGGCCTCTGCCTGCAGAGCACTTCTTCTTGCACTGGCATGCCGAGGGGATAAGAACTGGGAGGTCTTTGGGATAGCAAATGATCAGTGGGATGGGAAGTGATGATGGGGATAGCAATTCATTGGAATGGGAAAAATGGGTTTTATTTGTATTAAATTTAAATTTTTAAATTTTCATTTAATTTATTGGTTTTCTTATTTATTTAATTAAATCCACTTTATTGACTGTGTTGTACAGTATGGCATTGTTTTATTATTATAAAATTATAAGTATTTAATAGTATTAAATATTTTTATATATTAATATCTTATAAACTGTAAGTATCATTATTTATTATTTTGTTGGTTTTTATTCCTTTTCTACCCTATTAAACTCTCTTCATCACAACGCACTGGTTTGGACTTTATTTTTCCTTCCGAGTCATTCTGGATTCACTCCGGATGGGGGGACACTAGCGAACGCCTGTGTGCTTCAGATCCAAGGTCACCTTTGCCCTCATTCAAGATACATATTTGCATCTGTTGTTGTGAAACAAAATTAACAACAGGAACAATAAAGTTACCTACTTGCTAGCAGCAGCTCTACATTTGCTGGGGTCTGCTCTGTGCATTTTGAAGACCATTCCATGCTCTTCAGCCCCTTCAGGAGGAAATGTATGGTTCTAGGAAAATGCGTCTTGACCTGATGCAAAGCTGTGACGCAGCCTGCAGCTGCTGCAAGCCCT